>NC_057811.1:52681575-52864600 GCF_018294505.1 Triticum aestivum
AGCATGCTAGTTTTTAGGCCTAATTAGCATTTCAATGAGTGATTAGCCCCTCCTGGTCTACTAATTTGTTCCCCTTGAGTCATGGCCCCCTCTTAAACTTTGCTAAAGCTCCGCCACTGGTTGGTGGTGCGGTCGGCTTGCAACACCTAGCACCACTTTTCAAAGAACGCCAGGGCGCCATCCTGCCTTCCCCTTCTCCAACACCTGCTAGAGCGTTGACGACTCGTCGGGAGACTTTGACTGGGATTGCCATCTCCAAGACGGGTGGTGGGTTGTCCATCACCAAGCTGTGGGCTGCTAGCTGTCCCAAGGTGGCTCTGGCAGTAAGAGCGGCTGAACTGCTGGTGTCCCGCTCTTTGGGCATCGTCAAGAATGGGGAGGACGTCACTGCCGCCGCTCTGGAGGCGTTCGCGGAGCAATTCAAGGAGCAGTTGTCGCCGAACGCATATGTGAGGGCTGTTTAAGCTCGACAACGGCAACGCTATGTGTGTTGAGGATGCCCTCATTACGCATAGAGGGGAAGGTGCTCTTGATCTGGAGACGAATGACGACGGCGCCGCGGCCCAGCAGGTGGCCACCTGAGAGCAACATGCTCTCCGTGTACCTGGGGTCCTAGTTTCTCTATATTAGCACAACTAGCAAACATGCTCGTGCATTGCAACGGAAGAAAAAGAAATTTATGCTTCTAGTATAATAGAAGCACAATTTAAGATCCCTCCACAGGTTCACCTTATATATTTCAACATTGCCTATATCCGTGTTGTCGCTTATCCTCTTTCCTGCCAACCATGGTCACGGTGTCCACCTAATCGCAATGTGTCTGAACGTGGCCAATCCCAACGTGATGGTCTTGGCCACTACCTAAACGCTAAACCCACACACACTTGCCATTGAACAACATTGTCGCAAGTAAATGTCTAACAGTTCAGAACTAATCTCGTCGAGCTGGACATGCCCTTGCCGAGCTACAGCCTGCACCTAGTACATACACCATCTCTCATACACCCATTCACATTTAAATTGTATATTTGATTTTCAAAATGCATTGACTTTCTTTTTGAAATACATAAATACATTTTAAATCACATGGACTTTTCTAAAGAGCATGAATTTTTTTAATTACAAAATATTTGTAAGCAAGTGAACACTTTTTAGAATTACATGAACAATTTTATTTGAGAAAAAGGTGAACAATTTTCAATTGGTGTGAGCATTATTTTGATATATGAACACTATTGTTAAAACATATAAACATTCTAAAATTCATGAACGATTTAAAAAACTACATGGCATTTTTTAGAAGGCACAATCACATCAAATTAGAACATGCATAAATTGGTTTTTGGATGTGTGGCAAGTGATCAGATTATACGTCCGCGCGTCTAATTTTTTTTCTTGCTATAGTGAACGGGAGGAGAGTTATTCTCAAAGATTTACTCTAGTTGTGCCCTGAGCCTGTGCAATTTTCTCGTTCGTGACTACGTGGCTCAATCAGGAAACAAAAAAGGCATTACATGGAGTACGTGGAGTGCTACACGAAGGATATTTTGCCTTGACCGGTCAAAGTACTCATCACCTAGCGAAGGAAACCGTATAGCGCCAGCGTCCTCGCCGCGCACGAGATCCCGGCGACGCTGAGGTCGCCCCTTGCGTTCGGCCCTTACTGGTGGGCCGGCCCAATCGCTGTTGCAAGTCGATGAGCGTCTTTGACTTATAAGTCTTTCTCTAATCTTTCCTAATCTTTCCCTAATAATAATAAAGCACGGATTGACTTTGTCGGGTTCACCGTCACAATACGCTTCTTCTCGTGAATTTACGCTTTCAATTCGAATTTAAAACATATACATGAGGTGGTACTAAATTTCGTCCGTCTGGACCTAGGCGCCGCACGCACAGGGTTGGCCATCGCCCGTGGCATCACCCAGCCTCTTTGGTATGTGATCGATACCGTAAAAGTTTATAATCTTCCAAAAATCAATAAATAATCCTGATTAGATGCACTTTCGTCAGAAATTATCCGTGTAGAACATGAGTTGGAGTCAAACTTCACCTTCCTCGCCGCCTTTGCTACCCTCCAATAAATATCGGTTCCCAGAAAGAGGGGAGTAGAGGAGAAGCGGACGAGGATGCGTACACCGAGATCGATCCCAGTGTAAATTTTATCAAACGTCGGTGCCCCTCCTGCCTAGCGGAGCTCTGAGCCGAGCGTGCCGTGCGTGACGGCACCCTTCTTCCCAACCGTCTCGGCACACCACAGGCCGCCGCCGCGTACCTCATGCCTCCTCCTCTCTTGACTGCGCTGCCGCCCCGGCTACTCGCGCACCGGTTGCCTCTTGCTCCTGCGCGCCACCGTCAGAGCTCGATCCGGACGGAGAGGACCAGCCATGGCGAGGTGGCAGTAACCATGGCGTCAGCTGCGGGTCCTAATCAGAGGGGGAAACAAAGGGAAAAGCAACGGGGACTCACGGTGAACCCGACGGCGAGGTCGGTGAGGCCGGGGAAGCAGCAACGGCAAGGTAATCGACGACGAACGACGATACTCGGACTTGGAGTTGGAGGATGATGGCGAGGGCTTCAGGGTGAATTCGGCCGAGTCCTTGCGTGGGGAAGGAGATCTCAAGGTTGCGGACCTCCTGGACAAGGTTGTTCGTGGCGGGGAAGCCGGCGGCCGTGTGTGCTACGCGCCGGTGGCCATGCATGCTCTGCTTGTGCCTGCCTGCACCCAGCCATGCGTGCGCTGGTCCTCCCGTGGGCTACGATTTGCACCATGACTCGTTGAGCTTGACCCGTCGGTCCTAGCTCCAGCTGCACCGTGGCCCGTGGAGTTCAGCGCCACCGCATCAGCCATCACACGGAGCTGCTACTGCTGCTCTTGTGCTCTAATTTTCTTGGATGCTTAAGCAAAACTAATGAGAAGAGAGAGAGAGAGAGAGTATCGGTGATTACAGGAGCATAGGAATCAGAGGATAGGATAGGCACGTGTGTGGTGGAAAGAAATCAAAGATTTTAGTGTAAAATATAATTGCTTTCCTATTGCAGCACGGCGTTGGAGCATGGCAGGAGCGGCGCGGCACGGTGCAATGCTGGAGACGGGCTCGGGTCGGGGAGAGAGATGAGAGAGATACAGATTTTTGTGACAACTAACTGTTCGTGCATCTCCGATGTAGTCAGATGGAGACACAGAGAGAGATGAGATGATATTCTTTTGTACTATGCTATTGTTCGATGAGATGAGATGGAGCAGGTTGTTTGATGCTGCTTATAAGATGGATCAATGGGGTTGAGAGAGATCAGAGTGAGAAGAGAGAGTTGTGGTGATTTTTTTTAATTTTATGATGATCTTCGGTGTTAGTGCTGCTACTATTGGAGCTGAACCAGAGGCGCACTATATTGAGTACTTTGCACATGAAAAAGAGAGAGGAAGATCGTGTTGCATAGTACTTTGACGAAGACCCTCAATTCAAGTAATTCAAACCTTCTTAGTTCATAACATTTGATGCATGAATTCTTGTTCGTACTTTAATTTTGTTTTACTATTTTTAGGGTAATCGCTACTTTATTTTTTCTTTAGTTCACGACCATTTCGTCCAATATACGTCGTGGATAGAAAATGGGGATACATTAAACCAAGTTTTTCACTACTTATTAACACAACCTTCGCTCACAAGATACCAGTCGCTTTGTTTGCCGGTCGCCTCGACCAGATCACCCGGTGCTCATTCACACCAGCAAGCAACTCCTTGATCTCTTCTATAAGAGGGCTAAACCTCGAACGGTGTTGATCTCTTGATTGGAAAGCAGGTGCCACACCTTGATTGTTTGTCTTGAGACAAACTTTTTCAACACCCAATTCCATCGCCAAGTGAACACCTGTTGTAACATTTGAGAGGTAATAAATTACTTTTTTGTTTTCTAAACATTATGTTGCACCCGTTGCAACGCACGGGCATATGTGCTAGTCTACTATCCCTAATAATAAAGCACGGATTGATTGACTTTGTCGGATTCACCGTCACAATACGCTTCTTCCCGAGAATTTTATAATTTTCTCCGTTTGCATACAAATCCACGTTTTCTTCGTCGGTTGGTCCGGTCCGTCGCGATCCTTCCTACGTCAAGTGCTTTGGCCGCATCGCCACATTGGGCCTCAGCCCGCTATCAGGCTGTTGTGAAAATAAAGAAGGTGGAGAAAAATAATTGCTCACGGGGGATCGAGCTCACAACCTCCACTTCAATGTTGAGCGCTGCCACCAATTGAGACAAGTCATGTTTACATGTAAAAGTAGAGAGGATACGTATACATAGCGATCATGCTTCCCAAAAAGAAGGAATTAAGGGAGAAGAGGAATTATAAAGGAGAATTAAATCGGGCGCTCATATATGGAAGGAATGAAAGGGAAATTTATGGGGAGAGAGATGGTTTGGTGAAATTAATGGGAGAGAGACCAGATCAAAAATCGCAGCAATCCCGAATTATGGGAGAAAAACCCCAATTAAATCTCGCTCATACTACAAGTGGAATGGAATGGAGGAATTAATTAAAGGCGGATTGATGGATTTAATGGAGGCCAATTATTAATTAAAGAGACCGATTAAATCGGCATTCATGCACAATGCCTGGAATGGGTCCAAAATGTGCCAATATTCCACATGTTTTTTTAAATTACAATATTCCACAAGTTGAACAGAGAAAGATACTACAAGTGGCACGCAGGCTAAGATATCGGTTGTGATCTAGAAAAGTAGGCATGATAAACAGTGTACACATATTTAATAAAATAAAAAGGAAAATAGATAATGGAAGATGAATATATTGAAAGTTTTTCGCAAAAAAGGAAATATACTTACTCCTTATATGCGACAATCATTGTGTACCAAATGGTTTAAGGCGTGACTGGTACGCAATTACTCCGAATATTAATGTTTTCTCTTTTTGTTGGACGTTGCTTATCTCCTTTGATTACTAAGCCTTTTAATATCTTTGATTTTTTACTTCCTGTTTTGATGTCAGCTTCACGTTAGCTTCACAAGTGAAACACGAACACGAGGTGCATCATTTTGCTTCTAACCTCAGGGAATTTCTTTTCTTTCTTGAAGTATTAGCGAATTATCACTCTTTGTGTCAAGAATATGGTCCTTGGTACTTTAATTTACTTCTAATATTGTTATGCTACCTGCAACATTATTTAAATAGTAAATTGTATTTTGAGTTTATAACCATTTTCATTTTGTACCGTTGCAACGTACGGGTCTTTTTGCTAGTAATAATAATAATAATAATAATAAAGCACGGGTCTCTCGGGTTCACCGTCGAGGCGGGTTGAGTCTCTCGGGTTCACCGTCGAGGCACTTTTATACAAAGGTCCCTATAGTTTTTAGTACTCAACCCACAGTCCTATTATAAGTGCCTTAGAAAACGCTTCGTTTATGCAAACAACACCCTGTAATTTGGAGTATTCAACCCGTAATCCTTTTTGTGGATAAGGTTTCGTTTTTTGCAGGGCGGCCATGGCGGAGAGGCGGCGCTGCGCTCAGGCGCCGCATCAGGCGGCGGCGACGGCGAGGTGGGAGGGGCACGCGAAGATGTAGGAGAAGAGATTCATTAGGGGGAAAGGAGTTTGCTGGCGTCGAAGTCACGGACTGCGGCAGCGCAGGCTTGTAGGGGGCGGCGGCCATGATGGGGGAGCCGGCGCTGCGCTCGGGCGCCGCATCAAGCGGCGGCAGTAAGGCGGGAGGCGCACGCGGAGACGAAGGCCAAGAAAATTGAGAGGCAGGGGCGCGGGCCATGGCGGGGAGGCGGCGCTGGCGGTGGCAGATCAGGTGCACATGCCTCTCCTCAGTCTCCTCGGTGCCATCCCGTCCTATTTCCTGCAGCCTCCATGGGTTAGCCGGCGTCATCGTGGTCTTTGTCTCCCCACCGCGTCCTGAGCTCCACCGTTGCGTCCGTCGTTGTCGCAGGCTCATCCATCACCACGAGCTCCTGGATGTGCACAGCGTGTTACCATACAGCGCAGCGCATCCTACTCGCTTCTCGGCCATCATGCGTTGCTGCCGTTGAGACTTCAGCCGTCGACCTCGCTGCACCACGCTAGCCCACATTGCTGACCCATCTGTTCCTTGGGGCTCACCGGGAGGATGTCGTAGCCTTCGTCGGGACTGCTGGGAGCTCGCCGTCGTCAATGCGGCCTCCCCTGCCGCCCCTGTCCGTGCGGATGGAAGGACGTCTTCATGCTCTACAGCCTCACCAGCGGCTCCTATTGTTAGGTTGATCTCTCTCCCGTTCGAGCCCAACGGGTCGAACGGCCCCTGACTCGCGCCCTGATCGGGGGCGCCCAACCAAACCATGGTTGGTGGGCCCCTGTGACCCCGCGCTATATAAACAGAGGTGGGGGCAGGGGCACGACTTACGAGGTTAATCGCTGCCACAATCCCCACCTACAATCCCTACTGATCTAGGGTTAGCGCGGTGCTCACGGGAAGCTCCACCACCGTCGCCGTCCACTCTCTGTCCACGTCGTCACCGGCCCCTACTTCATCATGGCCGGCACTGGATCGAGCTCGTCTGGACAGGCAGAAGGTAGGTTCACCAGAATGATCTAACCTATCCGATCCAAAGAATCAATCAATGGTATCAGCCAGATCGGGTTAGACTTTTTTCGGTTGAAAAGAAATCACAGAAAGAATCCCTCCCCCTAAAGAACCCTAGAAGGGCAAAGAAATCTAAAAGAAAAGTTGTGCCGCCGTCATGGCCGCACCTGTTCCTCTCGATCCGGACGCGCATCGGCAAGCCGAGGCGTCGGACGAAGAACCACCCCGAAAGGGGCAAAGGGCACCGCAGCCTAACCGCTCGACGGCGGCGCGCTCACCGCGAGGTGGACGCACAGCCGGCGAAGGGGAAGGCAACGGCGCATGCTCCATCGAAATCCATCAGGCGCAGAGGAGGAGAGGTGGCTCTCCCGTGTCTCTCTCTCTCTGTTGCAGTGGAGATGAAAAAGAAAATCAAAGGGGAAAATGAAATAGAGGGTCGCGCGCGCGGCGAGGTGGCTTCGGGTCGCCGTTGCGAGCGGCCAAACCTAGCTCGCCGGTGGCCTCTGGCCCCGGCCGCGGAGACAGATCAGAGGACTGGCTCCGCCCTCTCTGCAACAGAAGAAAAGGAAGGAGAGAAGGGGGAAGGGAGGGAGGACGCGCGACCGGCGAGGAGGATGGCAACGGCGCCACCGCCAACTGCTCCGCCGTCCTCGGACACAAGGGGAGCAGATCCTCATCCGCGCCTCTCTCTCTCTCTCTGTCGCGTGAGAAAAGCGGGAAAAAAGGGAAAGGGGCCTCGCGCTGGGGCGGCTCGCCGCCGTCGCCGGCGGCCGAGGCACACACTCGTCCCTCTCTGCCACTGCATGCGGTGGACGGAGTACTGACAGAAGAAGAGGGAGGAGAGGAGGGGCAGAAGTGGCTCGCGCAGCGCGGCGGGTTTCGTCGGCGTGGTCGGCGGGCACAGAGACGCGCGAGCGGCGCGGAGAAGGGAGGGATTGACCGAGGCTGCGCTCGACTCTCCCTCGCTCACCTGTTTTGTTCGAGCGAAACGCGCGCCTGGCCGTCGGATCTCCACGGACGGTGCAGATCAAAAACCTAAAGCGGCGCTGGGCCTTTTGGGCCAAAGAGGAGGAGGCAGCGCTGGGCTGAGGCCGGTGGCCCAGACCGAGGCGAGTCCGGCTTGCGCGAGCGCGCGGAGGAGCAGGCCATGGGCCGCTGCGGGCCTCCCGCGCCAGGCCGAGGCCGGCTGAAGCTGCGTGTTTTTTTTAATACCATTTGTCAAGTTTTTGGGCAGATGTCAAATAGTTTTTCTATGCAAATTTTTCCTACGAAAATTTTGCTTAGAAAATAGCAAAGTAAACAGAAAAAGTTTCTGAAAATTAAAATAGAAAATTTTCAGAAAAATAAATGTTCATGAAATTTACAAAGAAAATAATAAAGTTCATGAATTTTTATTTGGTCAAAGAAAAGTTTCTGTAAAGAATAAAAAGTTCATGAATTTTTATTCATGTTTTTCCGCTACGTAAACAATTAATAGTGCTCTTTTACAAAGAAAATAAAAGTTTAGATAGAATTATATTTAAAGAGCATATTCAAATAATTATTGAAATGAAATGATTATGTTATTTTTATGACCAACGTTGTTAATAACATGATCATGTTTTATTATTGAAAATAAAAGTGCTCTTTTAAAAGTGAATAGAACTAAAGTAAAAGATTAAATTGTTGCTTCTCTAATGCATTTTTGAACCAACCGGTTAAAATTGCTTAGAGAGTAAAATAGTACATAATTGTTTTTAAATAGAATATTGTAAAGTTTCCGCTGCAAAGTAAAAGTTTTATCCTCCAATTAAATTGGAACCAACGGGAAAATTTAATTGGAAGAAAATGCTCTTAGCAATGTTTTTCCCCTGTGGGTGAAATAAGATGCAGATAGTTTTCGCTATGACAAAAGAAATATATTTGTTTTAAATATGGTATTGTTATTTTATGACCAACGTTGATGATAACAATGCTATAATTCTATGAGTCTTATGTTCAAAGTTTAAATCTCTGATAATTTTTGTATCAAAGTGATCAATTTTTTAGAGAACGGATAAAGATCAAGAAATGCTCTTGAACTAGAGAAATGTATAATTCTTGTTCCCGCTGCAATAAAGTTGATGATGATGATTAATTCTTAGCAAAGTTGTTTAATAGAAATACTATCATCACATTGTTTATGAGTTATATGCATTATTTCCATTTCCGCCCAACGGTGATATTGAATTAATATAGAAGGATGATGTTTATTCTAATTCTGCCACAACGGTGATTTAGAATATAAAAGAAGGTTTCAAAAGTTCATGTGCATTTTTTAACCAGACCAACGTAGGGTTATTTTTATGCCCATTATTGTTGATTATTGGCTATGTTTTCTCAGACTAAAAGTTTTCCATGCTTTCATTCGTGAAAGCGAATGGCTGGGTACTTGTGACCCGAAAGATGACTAAGAAAGGTCATAACGTGAGGGAGTACGTTCTCTCTAAAGAATGGCATCAAAATAAAAGAGATAGATCATTGAGAGTCTTGGTTGATGAATGTCTTTCATGTACTCTCTATGAAGAAGATTTTTCAGTCAACATGATTTGAGATAAAAGAAGCAACATGCGTGTTTAATTTGACCAACGTCGGATCAAGCATGTGTGTCAAAGAGCATTTGGATTTATTCCTAAATTTGATGATTGAATATGCAGTCAAAAGAGCCAATTCTGGCATTTATGTTCCCGCACGGCGGGAAAAGATGATTATGATAAAACCTGCATGGCGGGAAAAGTCTGGGAAAATATCTGCGTAACGGGGTAAAGCTGACATAATATTATGTCAAAAATCCCGTATGGCGGGAGAAATTCTGGCAAGAGAAAGTTATGATAACTCATGTGCTTTTAATGTATTCCACTCTAGGAGAAAAGAATGGAGTAGTTGAAAGGCGCAATCGTACACTTATGGATATGGTGCGCAGCATGATGAGTTATTCCACCTTACCATTGGGATTATGGATGGAGGTGCTTAAAACCTCCATTCACATTCTCAACAGAGTGCCAAGCGAGTCGGTGACCAAAACACCATACGAGCTGTGGACAGGAAGAGTGCCCTCCCAACAACACTTCAGGGTGTGGGGTGCCCTACTGAGGCCAAAATGTTTAATCCAAACATTGCAAAGTTAGATCCCAAAACAGTAAGTTGCCACTTCATTGGCTATCCAGACAGATCAAAAGGTTTTTGTTTCTACTGCCCTGACAGATATACAAAGTTTGTAGAAACAAGACATGCAGTCTTCTTAGAGGACGAAATGATGAGGGGGAGCTTGGTAGCTCGGAAAATTGATCTTGAGGAGAAGAGGGTGCATGCACCTAATCCGATGATTCAGGAGCCATTTTTTTCACTACCAGTTGCAACTCCACCCATGACAGCTATGGGGGAATACCCGGAACCTGTCCGTCAGGAGCCGACTGAACCCGATGTTGAGCATGAAAGGGAGGTGCAACAACAAATTTTAGAAGAAGTGCCAGAAGTTGAGGCACAAAATGTGCCAGAAACTGAGGCCCTTAGAAGGTCTACAAGATCAAGAAAGTCAGCTATTTCTACTGACTTTAAAGTTTATAACACAGAAATGGTTCATTTGGAAAAAGATCCCACCTCATATGAAGAAGCCATGAGAAGCCCTCATTCATCGAAATGGATGAAGGCAATGGAAGATGAGATGAAATCGATGAGTTCCAAAGATGTTTGGGACTTAGAGGAAATTCCTAAAGGAGCCAAAACAGTAGGCTGTAAATGGGTCTACAAAATTAAGTATGACTCTAAAGGGAATATAGAAAAGTATAAAGCACGACTCGTGGCAAAAGGATTTACACAAAGAGAAGGGATAGATTACAATGAGACATTTTCTCGAGTCTCATGTAAGGATTCCTTCAGAATCATAATGGCATTAGTTGCTCATTGTGATTTAGAGTTACATCAAATGGATGTTAAGACGACATTTCTGAATGGTGATTTAAAAGAAAAGGTCTACATGAAACAACCCAAGGGTTTTATCATGGAAGGCAAGGAAAATATGGGATGCCGCCTGAAGAAGTCCATTTATGAATTAAGACAAGCCTCTCGGCAGTGGTATCTAAAGTTTAATCAAACGATTAAAAGTTTTGGATTTAAAGAAAATATTGAGGATAATTGCATTTATGCAAAGTTTAAAAATGGGAAATATATTTTCCTAATCTTGTATGTGGATGATATCCTGCTTGCTAGTAGTGATGTTAGTCTACTACAAGAAACAAAGAAATACTTATCCTCAAATTTTGACATAACGGATCTTGGTGAAGCATCATATGTTTTGGGCATAGAAATTCACCGAGATAGGAACAATGGAGTCTTAGGACTATCTCAGAAAGCATATTTAGAAAAGGTTCTTAAAAGATATAATATGCATGCGAGTAAAGCCACACCTGCTCCAATAGTCAAGGGCGATAGTTTTGGGAAATTCCAATGTCCCAAGAACCAGTATGAGATCGATCAAATGAAAGCAGTACCATATGCTTCGGCAGTTGGCAGCTTACAGTATGCACAAGTGTGCACTCGCCCTGACTTAGCTTTTATCACCGGGGTACTCGGTAGATATCAAGAGAATCCAGGCCTAGAGCACTGGAAGATGGTAAAGAAAGCATTGCGTTATGCGCAAGGCACGAAGGACTACATGCTAATATACAGGAGAAGTGATTCCCTAGAGATAAAAGGGTATTCAGACGCAGATTTTGCGGGGGACAGAGATGATAGAAAATCCACGTCGGGATACGTCTTCACTCTCGCTGGGGGAGCTATTTCGTGGAAAAGCTCCAAGCAGTCGATAGTTGCATCATCCACGATGTATGCAGAATTTATAGCATGCTTCGAAGCCACGGGGCAGGCGATATGGCTAAAGAAATTTGTACCCGACTTGAAAGTGGTAGATTGCATTCACAAACCACTAAAGATGTACTGTGATAACCAACCCGCAGTATTCTATGCTCACAACAAGTCGAGTAATGCTGCCAAAACAATAGAGATAAGGTATTATGTTGTGAAAGATAAAATCCAGGATCAAACTATAAGTCTCGAGCATATAAGGACAAAGGATATGCTTGCGGATCCGCTAACGAAAGGCTTACCACCCAATGTGTTCAAGGAACACTTAGCCGGCATGGGTTTAAGGGAAAGCCTTATGATTCCTGGATAGGCCCAAAAGGAACAGAATTTGTTTCTGAACATAACGTATGTTGTAGTTGCATGATTCTATCGGCAATTAAGCTATGATGATGAAACATGCTCTATGTACCAATATGTGATGAAACAAATAAACTAGAAAGTATAAAGTTAAAAGTAAAGTTGAGATCAAGGGGGAGAATGTTAGGTTGATCTCTCTCCCGTTCGAGCCCAACGGGTCGAACGGGCCCCTGACTCGCGCCCTGATCGGGGGCGCCCAACCAAACCATGGTTGGTGGGACCCTGTGACCCGCGCTATATAAACAGAGGTGGGGGCAAGGGCACGACTTACGAGGTTAATCGCTGCCATAATCCCCACCTACAATCCCTACCGATCTAGGGTTAGCGCGGTGCTCACGGGAAGCTCCACCACCGCTGCCGTCCACTCTCTGTCCACATGGTCACCGGCCCCTACTTCACCATGGCCGGCACTGGATCGAGCTCGTCTGGACAGGCAGAAGGTAGGTTCACCGAAATGATCTAACCTATCCGATCCAAAGAATCAATCACCTATGTCACGGCCTTCTCCATCCCAGTTACAGGCTATGCACACCACCACGATGTCTGCCATGTGCTTGAGAGAATTTCTCAGAAGAGTCACAGGCTCACGCCTTTATCAGAAGCAAGCGACAGGACGAGCAGGACCGCGAATGCGGAGGGCAGCGACCACCTCACCGGAGGGAGACTTGGTCGGTGCGGTGGGGAGGTGGCATCAAGTTAAACATTGATTGAAGATTCTGTCACGGGTTCCTCACAGAATATGACACAACTGAATATGGAGATCCTGCTGTTGAGGACGTTGAGCCACACGAAGATTCAGAAGTTTCTTGCCTCATGAATTGATGAGGACAAGTTAACTGTCTTCTTTGGCACAAGATAACACATTCAGAAGTTGTTTGCCTCATGGATTGATGAGGACAAGAACAAACATTGAAAGGGCTGGAATATCTTCACAGTTAGGAGCCAGCGATTAAACTTAACATAGATGTGACGTTCTGATTTTCCAACGGCTACAAATCTGTGAAAATATACCACCTTTTCTGTATACAGTAGAAATACTTGCAAGGATAAGACACACGCACATCTTACTTTTCTTTTAAGTTTTCAGGAAGTCATGTACTAACAACCGTTGTGAACTCAAAATGCATGCACATTAGAGTTTATGGCACCAAAACTCGTCACTGCCCATTATCATTAGTTTGTGGACATATATTCATTTGTGATGTGCATGCTTAAAATAATGTCATGTGAATATTTGTACAGTAAACACCAAGGCAAACCATTGTTATTATACAAGAAAAATTGTCAAGTGCTTGGTAGTCCACAAAGTACCATCTTCGTCCAATGGTTCTTTTTTATCAGGTATAAAACCAGCTGCTCTTTCCAAAGTTGAAGATGCAGAAGATTTCATAGAAATCTATCTAGCTCCAGTAGATGAAAGACTTTCTGCAATATATTTTGGTGAGTATCTAATATTTATTAATTGTTAGTGTGTTAATGATGGAAGATATTTTGGTGAGTATCTATCTTTTCTCCAAGTTAACGACAGAAAAAAAAATTGTATGAACATTTACTTGCTCTTTTTATTGATCAGTGGAATTCTTGTGAATTTTCTGAAGCTCCACAACTCTGCAACCAAAAGAGGCTCTCTGAACTTGCCGCTGACTCGCCTAACTGCTCCTGCTGCTCTTGGCTGCCTTCGGATGAAGCTACTGCTTGTGTGCTAGATTGGATGGATAAGCCAGAACGCAAACTGAATGGGAAAAGAATGGGAGCATATGCATTGGTTGCAAACTAAAAAAAAAGGAGAAGATAAGAGTATGTGGTGGACAAAGCTCACCAGTTTATCGACAACTAGGTGCTGCCTTTGTTTTTTAAAGCAAGACTTCCCAAATATTATTTTGTGGATGTAAATTTGTATCTAATAAAATTGAGTAGGTTGACTTTTACAATGATTGTGTAATATTGACACATTATTAGTAGTTTTCTATAATAACTACTATGTTACAATGAGTTCAAACATACTCACAATGCAAGAAAAACTGAAGCTTTTGGATGCTGTCAGCCGTGGAGGGCGATGGGCGCCTAAAGGGGGGCGGGGAGCTCAGAGGAGGAGCAGAGACCGAGAGGGCCGGAGGCGAAGGGGAGGGCCGGAGGCCGAGGGCAGGGGAGGGAGAGGACGAGAGAGCCGGCCGGAGGGGAGGGACGCTTGCCGCCATCGCCTTCAGCAGTTCAGCTAGATTGCGGAATGGGGATTCGTTTTCACGAGACGAGGAGCTCGGTTGGCGTGGCTGCAGTTTGGGCTGGACTTAGTACATGGCCAAATGACAATGGACCATCGCCAAAAATAGTGCAAAAATTCTTAGAAATAAAAGTTAATATTAAAAAACATCACCATAAAAATGATATCATTTTAAGAAATATTCTCAAAAAATTGAAAAACATCTTCTCAAAGAAGATAAACATGTTTTTCTAAAGAACAAAAAATAAAATTGATTGATAAATGTTGCATAATGGCACGTAGAACAAGTTACATTTTATTTTTCGCCCGGTGCAACGCACGGGCATTTGTACTAGTAATAATAAAGCACGGGTTGAGTCTGTCGGGTTCACCGTGGCGGTGTTTTTACACAAAGGTCCATGTGCTTTTTAGGAATTAAACCCGCAATCCATCCACCAAAGTAAAAAATGATTCGCTAGGGTATTCCTCCCCAACTTCCCCTCTGCGCCGCCACACGTGAGAGACGCCCCATCCCAACCACCCGACTCCGCGTCTCCCGCCCGAGACCGGCCGCCGCTGCCGATGAGGGCCACGCCGGCGCTCCCTCTCAGCCCGCCTTCCTCCTCTTTCCACTCTGTTCCCCTCCTTCTCTCTCCGCCCTCTGGTCAGCAGCGACCACCCAAGCTCGCCCCGATTCATTGCCCTCTCCTTCCGTCCAGCTTGGGTCCGTCGTCGGTCGTCCATGGGGTGAACGCTGCGCCTCCTCCTGAAGCTCCTATTTTTGTGCCGCCCCGCCTGCACTGCCCACCAGCGCTTTCCGAGAACTCATGGTCGCCTTCTGCCAAGCTGCCGGATTGATGGCCGGCCGCCGCCATGACCGACCTCAACCTTCTGCACGCCATGGGGAGTGGCCATGGAGGCCGCACCTTCGGCCTCTCGCTCGCCGCCAGCCAGGACCTCCGCCAACATCTCATTCATCTATATCAAGGACCGATCTACGTCACATGAGGTTGACAGCAGTTCGGCCAGGGGCATCACGACCACATCCTGATATCCGCTGCCTTGGGCACGGCCACCACTGCTTGCCTTCCTTGGAGCAAGGAATTATGAGCTCTCCCGTACACGGCTGAAGCGCCTACAGGTGTGCGTGTCTGTGTTTTAACTTTTGCTCATTCTTTTGTTTCTGAACAAGTGAATTTCTCTTGCTGGAGCGTTTCATTGAAAAGGAATTTGGTTCTGAAGCTACTCTTGAAGCTTACGATCTGAAAAACACAGGGGAATTATTTTGCTCTATGTTGTGTTGTGGTTCCTGCCCAAGAGGTGGCAACAGTTCAGACTTCAGACTTAGTAAGCCATATGCTAATATCTCAGAAATAAATTAAATATCATAAGAAAGGAGCAGCAACCTTAACTGAACATAGAGTTGCGTTATACCTCAAAAAGATAGATGTGTTGATTTAGTTCACCTGTACTGAACATATTACTTTCTTCTATGGCATGCATATTCAGAATCATGGGGTCAGGAAAGCAATGAAAGTTAGCAACGGGAGAACGTAGCGATGTCTGAACGGCCGTCTGCTACTGAAGCTCATCCACCGTCCTCTCTCTGATGAGATCAAAAGCCTCTTCGCTCCTTCACTATGAGGTAATGAATCACCCAAACAGACAATGTGCATGACAAGTTCTGCTGCTGCAAAGATTTCTTTAGGACCATCGACATGGATGTTCATGTCAGGATTTCTTTAGGAGCATCTACATTCAGGAAAATATGTATGCATGTTGAGAAAAAATATATTTTAAGATGTGTGTTTTATGATATAGTTCAACCAATACATATTTTTTTATGGATCATTCGCATTTGGCAAGTTTTTACTCACACTGCATTTTCAGCTATGCATGTGAATGCTTGGGAAGACACTACATGCATAGTTAACTTTTGTTCTGGTTCAATTCTTTGATTTTACTGACACTTTTCTACCGAGAATGCTTTGCCATTAATTTTTGTCCCCATTGATCTATTTTCCTCTTAGCATCATCCATCATCATTGCCCCATGACCCGACTTGCTTTCCTGAATGCACGAACAAACATCTGCTCTGTATGCACGGCAAAATTTAGTTTCATTCAATGCCGTCACATGACCCCCTTACAGTATGTGATCCTTTGGTTCAGATGTGGCATTTTCTCATTTGATTGTTCATTAAATTTGCAAGCGAGCTATTTTAGTTAGATGCTCTAAAAGAAAATGAAGGGTCGTTCCAAGAGGTTAGTGTCAAATAAAAAAATTCCAAAGAAATGTAGTGCAAAAGAATTTGTACAGCTCTTTTTATAGGATTAATTCACTCATACAAATAGGTGTGGCCCATAGAAAAACAAACATATGAACTCAACCCACTGAATTTTCCATGAAAAGATTTTGAATCAAAGAGACCCAAAGGTGGAATAAAAGGATTACCGTGGCCACAACTATTATCAAAATGTTTCTCAGATGTGGAAATATGGAGGGGAAGGATCCTCGACCATCATGCCGCGTCCCTCGACCAGAATCTCCATCAAATCTTGTCGCATTGCAACTTTCAGAGTAACGTCCACTGTCGCCGGCGGAGGAAAATCATCCGCCGAGCCGTCCAATGTCAGGTTCACCGGCGAAAGAAGAACATCCGTCGAGCCGTCCATCGTCTGAGGCGGCTACACCAGAGGTATGTCTCCCCTTGAAAGTTAATCAGTGATACAAGACCCTGTTTCAGTTTGCTATTTCTGAAAAATTGGCGCTACTTCCGATTGCTCTTCAGATTCTGTTTTTCCCCTTAGTTCTCTGTATGTTCATGTGCTTCCCATTGAATCTTCAGTTCTCAAATTCGTTGCAACTTGCAAGCAACCCTGGTGCAAAACCTAGATGCCTAGATTGATGCGTAAAAAAAGACTAATGACTTGCGTTTCAGTTTGGGACATGCATGGCTGCATGTGCGTATCTACATCCACTCATTGGTTCACTTAGCACATATAGTGGTGTATGGATCATTGCTCATCTTCTGGCCATACAATTCCAGAAAAGAAAGAGTTTCGGCCATATCGTGCTCACATTAGCATCAAATAGCTAACACGGAGTTAAATACTGAGATGTTACTTTATAATAGCTTAAAAAACAAAAACTTTAATGGCTTATTTTTAATTCATATGTTTCAGTAGCCGTCTAAAGAATCATGACATGTGGCCTTCTGACTTTTACTTTGCTGGAGGCATTAAACCAACTACTTCCTCTGTTTTTTTGATTTATTTTGCATTATGTTTCAGCTAATCAGCAATACAAGCCCTTTGTTTCAGTTTATTTTTTCTGAAAAATTGGTGCTACTAGCCAAGGATTGAACCAAGAAATTTCATGTTGCTGACTACATATACCTGAACATGGTGGCTTGAACTTGGTTACCGTAATTCTTGGACATGATGCTAGAGTGATACCTTGCATCTTTCTCAAAATAATGGTACACTTGTCATACGTGTCAGGAGGCTTGGCGTGTGGTAGAAGAAAACAGAGAATTCCTGCTAGAATCCATTTGCTAGCCTCGACAGTGAATTGCATAGTGAAACTCGTACTCCTCAAAAACTTCCATTGTACCAAGATGGTGGTGATCTGTATGTAGTATATGCTAAATATGTCGTGTTATGACCTTAATATGTCACAAGAGTTCCCCCCCCCCCCCCCCCCCTCATGGCTTGCAAAACGGAAACTATATATATTCACTTCGGCTTGATATTGTAACAGATGCCCGTGCATTAATCTGTGCAAATATTGCCAATTCAGACTAAACCGTGTGTTGCAGGTTAGTCTGCAGAATACTGTATTTTTTTAGGGGTTATTAAGAGTACTGTACAGACTAAACTTGGAATTATATTATACTGTATATGTCAAAGTGCTATGTAGCACCTCCTATTTAGTCAGGCTACTGCAACAACATATATCTGATGTCCGATTGCTGACAGAAGGTCCTCAGCCTGGTAGAATTAGGTTGGTGTGAGCTTGGTTTGATTCGGCCCGGTTTTGATGTGTGTGTGTGTGTGTGCAGCTGCCAGAGGCGTCCGATCGTACTCAGGTGGAGTCCAAGGAGGTTCGGCTCTTAGACATGCCAGCAATCACTGTCAACGACACTGACGTGCAGATTGTAAGTTCCCCCTCTCAGTCCTGATATATTGATGCGAGACACGCTGCATTTACATGATATTGCTAGGACCGCATGCAAATTGCATACTTTGTTATACATGCTGCTTATTGGACCTCAAGAATAGAGTTTACACCATATACACGCGGTTAGTTTGTTCCTTTTTCTGTTGTCCTGATTATATTCCATCACAGATTCAGAAACCAAAAGTGGTCAAGGACTCGAGTTGCAGGGACTACTTAATTTGTGCAGAATATATTTGATATGTTCTGATCCATAACAAAAATAGTATTCTTCATTTGATGGTTTGTTAGATGTTATGTGATAGTTTGTGAGTTGTTCCTTCGATGTATCTGAACTGTGATGTGGTTTACAGGGTTAGACTAGGTAAGTCTTCTTTTGGTTCTGCATCCAAAATAGCCATATGGATGCAAGTACTTTAGACACGTATCTGTAATGAAACTGTTGCAGGTGGTGCTCTGTTACTTGGAAACCAAAAAGGACATAAACGAAGTGTGCACATATATAAGAAAAATATGTCTTCCCATAAACTAAAACATCAAGGTTATACAAATAGAGAAAATGAACCAGTGGCCATCATGGTGAAAGTAAAAAAAACTTAGGATTTGGTTGTCTATCTGATGCATAAGTAAGCAAGCAGGGGCCATGTTGTCAAGGAGGTTAGCCATCTGTGTTAAACCAGTACTGTAGAGATGCTAAATCAGTACTGTAGTGATGCTGCTAGACTAGAGGCGGTGGTCACTGATGAGGTGAAATGGTAATTTATGTAGTAACATCCCAACTGTAAACTGACTATGATGTACTACCTCTGTTTCAACTGATTCCACTGATAGTGCTTCTAACGGTTCGAGGTTTACCTTTTATTTTTTATTGTGACTGCAGAAAATGGATGACATCACCAAACTGAACATTGCATAGGATTTTGATAACCGATCTTCAAAAAAAAATCCGAATCAGGTATTTCTGGAGCCATCGCCTATGTCACCAACTATGTCAACATCTACTCCAGTTTCTGAGTGTTTTGAATCGATTGTGCCCGAATCAGATAATTAGATAGATCGTGATCCATTGACATCACCTCCATCCCCATCGAGCTCGACATTATCTCATGTTTTTTCATTACATGATGTCAAGGAACCAGATTCACATAAAGAGATCAAAGTCGATGAGACATATGATTATCTCCCACAAGGTATTTGTTTGATTTATTATGTGTACTTTCGTAAATTATAATCAGGAAAATCCAAAGTAAAATGGGCATGTCAAATAGTATCAATTCATCTCGAAATGTCAAATGACTCAAATTTCCGATTCCATTTTTGACATCTAAACGCATAACTAATATTGTTTTCCTACCAATATGCTTGTGTAGGGAGCCCAATCGGTGGAAGGTGATTTGTCAAAGAGAATTCTAGCAGCCAACAGTTAATAGGCGGTGAGCAGGGAGACAATGAACATGTAGAGCTGGAGTTTTTTTTAGAAAGCAAAGCTGGAGTTTGGTTTGTACTTAAGACATCACTTAAGAAGTTCTTCACCACATGTAAATTTTTTTGGAGCTTCCAAGGATATACATTTTTTGGGTTGCCAATTATAAGAGTTAATGGAGTGCTTTAAAATTTGGTGTTTGTGGGTTATGAAATGATAATATTGTGGAAATTGCAAGCACTACGGTGTCATGTACTGTCTTGATCCATAGTTATTTTATAGTTGTTTGTCATTGGTTTTATGTGTTTCCTCTTTCGCTTTTACTATAACAAGTGCAGATTGAGTTTCTATATAAACAGAAAATTTCTTAGAATAGCATGTACTGCTTGTGTGTGTCGGTCAAGTCTTTCAATGGGCCAAGCCCAAAAAATAGTGCAAAATAAATTACAAATGAAATATAATATTCCAAAAAAATGTTCATCACCATAAAAATGATTACATTTAAAAAATTATTCTTGAAAATAAAAAACACCTTCTCAAATAAATATATATTCATGTTTTTCTGAATAACACAAATAGAATTGATTGAAAGACTATTCAATAGACAACTACTCTTTCATCGGGGAGCTGAAATGGTTAGGACAAATATTGCTAGGATACGTCCAAATTTTATGGTCCAAAAGGAAATAACCTTATTTCTAACGTTTGCAAAAGTTGAATTAAAAAGTGTTGCATAATGGCGTATGGAGCAAGTTATGTTTAATATTTCGCCCGGTGCAACGCACGGGCATTTGTACTACTAATAGTAATAGCAATAGTAATAGTAATAGTAATAGTAATAGTAATAGTAATAGTAGTAATAATAATAATAATAATAATAGTAATAATAATAATAATAATAAAGCACGGATTGACTCAGTGGGTTCACCGTCACAATACGCTTTCTTTCTATAAATTTACGCTTTCAGTTTAAATTTAAAACATATATGTGAGGTGGTACTAATTCGGGGAACCACGTCGCAAAATTTTCGTACGTACATGATATGTCGTCTGCATTACTACCTGGGCCTCATCCTCGATACAACTTTGCCAGGCTGGGCTAAATCGCCTTACTGGGCCTTGACCCGAAATCGGCCCATGCAAAAAATATGACGTGCAACCGAGATTAGGCAGAAAATAAACGTCTTTACATGGGATCGAACTCACAATGTTGCACGTCGAGGCCCAAAGCTGCAACCAGCACAGCTAAAGCATCAGGATACAAAACAAAACTTTTGTTTCTTTATAAATTAGTACCACCTCGCTGCTTTACAAGCCGTTCTACCGATTTATAGATGTTTCCGATTCAATATCAATAAGCAGCCTGGAGAATTAATTAGTAATAATGGGCCTTGTCCGGTTTAATGAGGCATGGCATGGCAAATGCACAAACAATACTACAAATTAAGTGGAGCTCAATATGCAACGAGTTGCATAGTGATGAAACACCACATCAATTATTTAGTTCTCTCTTGTTTATGTACCCAACAATATTAAATGTTATTGAACATAGCAAGGGGTGAAGCATAAGTAAACTAACTATTTAGGCAAAGTTTAAATGAGGCCGGAACAACAAACAACAATTCCAGAAAATCCCCATATGCATATTTTAGATTTGGCACTGTTCTGCCTAAAACCATATTTTATTGTTGTTAAACAGGGAAATAAAGTGCAACATGTTAATCTATGCATTTTTCCACCACATTTACATATAAAGTTTATTTAAAATGGAGCTACGGTTATTTAGTTATGAAATAAACCATGTTAGCATGACATTATGCAAAATAAACACAAACAACATTTTAAACATTTTTGACATGGATGAAAGCAGCATATTATGAAAGTAGATGAAATTCTAAGCATTTTACATATATAAAACATTTTAAACCGAAGCACGGTTGTGGAGTTATTAAATGCATGATCATGAAGGACTTTTCTGTAAAACATCGTTCTCTGGAATAATTGGTAAAGGGTGGAAGGCTCGGCCTTATGCCTCAGGTTTTGTTCCACTCTTGCCGCCCTAGTTCCCGTCATACCGGTGTTATGTTCCTTGATTTTGCGTTCCTTACGCGGTTGGGGTTATGGGACCCTCTTGACAGTTCGCTTTGAATAAAACTCCTCCAGCAAGGCCCAACCTTGGTTTTACATTTGCCTCACCTAAGCCTTTTTTCCTTGGGTTTCCGGAGCCCGAGGGTCATCTGTATTTACCCCCCCCCCGGGGCAGTGCTCCTCTGAGTGTTGGTCGAAACTAGAGCACCGTGCGGGATCGTCCCTTGGCAACTTGGGTTATGTTGGTACTTGTACGCTTAGATTATCCGGTGTGCCCTGAGAACGAGATATGTGCAGCTCCTATCGGGATTTGTCGGCACAGTCGGGCGGTCTTGCTGGTCTTGTTTTACCATTGTCGAAATGTCTTGTAACCGGGATTCCGAGACTGATCGGGTCTTTCCGGGAGAAGGAATATCCTTCGCTGATCGTGAGAGCTTGTGATGGGCTAAGTTGGGACACCCCTGTAGGGTATTATCTTTCGAAAGCCGTGCCCGTGGTTATGTGGCAGATGAGAATTTGTTAATGTCCGGTTGTAGAGAACTTGACACTTGACTTAATTAAAATGCATCAACCGCGTGTGTAACCGTGATGGTCTCTTTTCGGTGGAGTCCGGGAAGTGAACACGGTTCTTGTGTTATGATTGTGCGTAAGTAGTTTCAGGATCACTTCTTAATCACTTTTAGCTTCACGACCGTTGCGTTGCTTCTCTTCTCGCTCTTATTTGCGTATGTTAGCCATCATATTTGCTTAGTGCTTGCTGCAACTTCACCTCATTACCCCATCATACCTATAAGCTTAAATAGTTTTGATCTCGCGGGTGTGAGATTGCTGAGTCCTCGTGACTCACAGATTCTACCAAAACAGTTGCAGGTGCCAATGATACCAGTGCAGGTGATGCTACCGAACTCAAGTGGGAGTTTGACAAGGACCTTGGTCGTTACTACGTTTCGTTTCCTGATGATCAGTAGTGGAGCCCAGTTGGGACGACCGGGGATCTAGCATTTGGGGTTATCTTCCTTTTTCTTTTGGATTTATTTGTAGTCGGACTATGTGTGTACTTTGAATGATGTATGATGTATTTATGTATTGTGTGAAGTGGCGATTGTAAGCCAACTTTTTATTTCATTCTTGTTCATTACATGGGATTGTGTGAAGATGACCCTTCTTGCGACAAAACCACCATGCGGTTATGCCTCTAAGTCGTGCCTCGACACGTGGCGTGTGATTAGCGGGCATCAATAAGGAAAAATAATGGCGTGATTAGAGGGTATAAATATGGAAAGAGAATTTCGAAATAGAAAAAGGAGAGGATAATGACCATATAATACCAGCTTTGTGATCCTTTGGCATAAATAAGGAAGGTGAGCTCCTAAAACAAGGAAGAAGGAAGGAGATAATAATATATTGCAAAGGAATTATAATACGAGGGCATGATTAGTATACATAAATAAGGAAGGAGAGTTTAACAAGAAAGAAAGAATTATAATTCATCATTACTAATGCTTAGTGAGATTTTTTTTCACGACAGCTTATAAATAATGCCTTTAAGATTTAAAAATTAGGGGGCCTTTTAAGATCAGAATCGTCGTATAAAAATCATATTAAAAGCATTGTATATGTAGCATGCTTCTTAATGTACAATTGGAAAAAGGCTTCCTCACCTACTAGCATTGCAACGCTCCGCAACGCATCTGGGGATGAAGCCACGTAAATCTCTCCTCACTCTAATTAATTTCTCTCTCCGATGAATTCAAAGGTGGGCCCACACTAACTAATCACTCCCCTAATTCAACTATGGGGCCCACACTAACTAATCTCACCCACCTGAATTCGCGTGAATTGGCCACGCTCGTACAATTGATATGAAGTATTACTAGACCTTGGTGCGCGCCTTCCTGCCGTTGCCGGGTGGCATCATTGAGATGTTCTTCGGACATGTTGCTGGATATTTATATCTTTTCCCTAATAATAGAGCACGGATTGACTCTGTGGGTTTACCATCACAATATGCTTCTTCCCGTGATTTTACGCTTTTAGTTTTACAGTTTTAATTTAAAACATATTCGAGATGGTACTAAATTTTGTTGGGTTCTCCGTCACGGCGTATTTTCAGAAAAGTCCATTACGTTTTGAAGAATCAACCCGCAGTCCTTTTTTAACAGGCTAACTGAGATAACGTTTCATTTTTGCAAAAACGTCCATGTAGTTTAGTATATTCAACCCGCAGTCCTCTAAACAAACACATCACGGCAGATCCTCGTCCTCATCATTTCAAAAAAAGATCCTCTTCCTCTTCCCCACGCACGAGCGGGCGCACCGCCGCCGCCGCCGCCTTCCTCGCGGAGTCTGCGGCCGAAGGATCGGTCGGGGCGCACCGGGTCTAGGACGGCCTTCTGTGGGGCGCAGTGCGAGCTCTCGGCTCGGGGCAGGAGGCGGCTCGATGAAGAGGACGTGGGGCGCATCGCTCCTCTCCTGGTGTGACGCACGAGGGAAGGAGGAGGGGATCGACCCAAGACGGGAGCTGAGGCCGGCGGCGCCCTTCACACAAGCCTCATCGGCGGTGCCCTCTACACAAGCGTCACCGGCGGTGCGGCGGGAGAGCTCCTACCCGTCCATAGGTGCGGGGATGCAGATCCGCGTCGCCAGCCTGTATTAGGCCGAGGTTGACGCGCCGGCGCAGGGGTCACCGTCCATCTTCGTCAGGTAAGCGCGGACATTCTTCTCACTGTCGTAGTTGCGGTGCTTGGGTCGCGAGGAGGCGATGCGTGTTTGCTTTGCTGTAGGTGCTTTGGCGCTGTAGATAACACTTCTGGTTCTCCTCCATGCTCGCAGGACTCCAGAGTACTCCAGCAACAGCCACTGGACGACAGGTAAGCATGCATTGTATGACCTTAGCTAATTGCGTACATACAAGTTTGGATGAATTTCAAGAGATGGAGCACTCTATCCAAATAGGAGAAGTGTTAGTTTAAAAGGGTACAATTTTACAATGGTTTTCATGGGGAGCAAAGTAATCACCAACGGCAAATTTAGGTTCTAGAATTGACATATATTCAGTTCCTTTTTTTATAAAAGAGAGTGCCCTCTCCGATTTTCATTAGAAGAAATCACCGTGTCTTACATATATTCAGTTCCTGGAAGAACAAAGAAGTTGCATGTCCTTTTCGTCTGAAAAATCACATTGATCCTTGGAGCATGATGGGCACAAATCGCACATATGTCCTGTACTGCACACACGTGACGGCAAATGATTTTTCTGAATGCCATTGTTGTCCGGTACACAGTGTTTATCAGTGAGTAATTTGCCCCTTTCACAAAGTGATGGTACTGGAGTATAGGGGAAGCATCATATACCATTGGTTTTGTTGATAGATTGAACCACAAACTGGTACAATGTTTGAGATATAATGTTTTCTATCTAAATGTTGTTTCATACAGTTAATCATTGGTTTTATTTGAGAGATTAAACCCAAATTAGTTTATGCACTGAACTAGAAATAACACAACTACATATTGATTTTCTGCTTAAATTTCACAATAGATATTTTGCCGGATGACCCACTGTATTAGGATGCCACATCCTTTCTTCCTCACCCAGCACACGGCATTCCTGTAAGCCTCATACTGTCGAGATGTTTGACGAGATGTGCATCAATAATTTCAGGAAGTCCGTGTGCTCGATTTGAGTGTGACAGGTACGTCGTTGTGTGCTTCTCAGTACAGTAGATTTACCACGCGGGGTGGTGACTGGGAGGCTGGGACATGCTGGCACGGTCAAACAGCCGGTTGACTGCGATCAGGGTGCTAGAGGCTCTTGGGGTCGCAGCCCGCTCGCCTGCTGGACGTAAGTTTTATAGCCTCTTTCTGTCAGTAGATGCTCTTGGAGTAGAGATATCATCCAGACTGTATCTTTAGTGAAACTTGTAGCTATGCAGCTTGGCCCTACTATTCATGTACTATCTCATATTCTCATGTATTAGGTTTTGTAAAGTTTCAGCTCGGCCCTATGCCATGTTCATTGTTAGTGTTTACTTACATATTATTTGCATCATTCTCTAGAAAAACATATTTATGTATGTGCTCTCCTTTCTCTATCTAAAAAATCCGTTATGCTGTCCTGGGCATATCACCAGCAAAATCTGTGAGAGATGTCACAACAACAGTTCCATTGTACTGATATCATAGGAAAGGCATATTTGCTACATACTAAAGTTGAAGAAATGTTTTCGCAAAGAAGATTCATTTTGACATTGCTTGGCATGCATCTAGGTCATGTTTTTATTAACACTAATGAAAGCTGTACTTCTATATGTGAATAGCTTCAATTCGATTTCCTCCTATATTTTCTGGTAATTCATCCCATCAAATAGTTTGATATTTTTGTCATTACTTACAAAAATTGATAACCGCAACAATCTGATCAAGTAGTTTGATATTTGTTGTCCTTATTCCAATTTTTTTTGATACAATTGGGTGCTAATACGATCATGGCCTGAGATCATTAATGAGCAAGGACATGCATAGGGATATGGGTTCTTTCTACTGATGCATAACTCCGTAATGATGAAAAGAAGAGCAACATATCTCCTTTATCCAACAATTTTTGTCCGAAACTAATCATGATATTTTCTTTGTACAGGTATAATGTTGATTATTTAGAGACCTCATCTTCATGAGACTAGCAAGGGATGGACATTCTGAAGAAGAAGAGATGAGGTGAGTTTCTGAAGTTCACCGTCCAATCCAAGTATTAAAGGTGAACATTACTATTCAAAGGGACATAATTAACCTGTTAAATTATTTTTAGAGCAAGAAACCAGTTATTATCTAACCGAATAACTATAAACTAGCTACTTTTTCTAAAATGAGGTGTCGTCTTTAAATAGAGGAGATGGACTGGAGAGGGGGCTTGAGAAATGCTTATTAGGCTAGAGGCGTATGATTTTTTTCTCCCGTTGCAACGCACGGGCATGTTTGCTATAATAATAAAGCATCCAGTGGAGGGGCTTAGAAAAATAGAAACGGTTCTATTTGATATACAATGTAATTCAGAAATTAATGGCTGGAGGATCCTAAACTAACATATGGCATTTTGTTTCAATTTCTCTTTACATGATTGTGTTACTTATGCACAATCACCATACTTGGCATAGGTGCTGAAATATGGGATGGGCTTTAGGCCTATCTAGAAATTTCTGAAAATCTCTAAGGGCCCATGTGGGTTATATGACACTACGTGTAGTGGGAAGTTTAGTCCCATCCCGGATGTGGAAGAAGAGATGAGGCCCTCGCGCACTCCTCCTCCGCCCGCCGCGCTGCGGGTTGCGGGATTAAGCCGAGCCGAGCTCACACCTACGCGCTTATTTTTGCCAGTCGCTAACGAAGAGTTTCTGACAGCTGGGCCACGATCTGAGACGTCGGATCGTGGGCTGTCACGGACTCGGACGTGGGTCGAGCCCACGTCTCTCCACGCGGCTGCGCCTATATAAGTGTACGGTGTCTCTGAACCCTAGCCGCCTCGATCAGATCGCATCGCATTTGCTCCACGCGCACGCCCACTGTCGTTCCGTTGCTGCTGCTGCCGCCGGTGACTCCATCCCGTCCGCCGCGTACACGGTCGACGGGAGAGCAGGTCTCCGAAACCCCGTCTCTCCGGTTCCTGTACGGGAAAGAGGCGAATAGGTTTTTGGGAAGCGACTACGCGACTGCTCGCCGTTCATCTACTTCCTCTACGTCCGCGTCGTCCTCGTCATCACCATGTCCACCGACGCCGAACGTGCCGCCGCCGAGAAAGCTGAAGCCAACAAGAAGGCCGCCGAGGACGCTGCTGCCGCCACCACCGCCGCGGCGTCTGCATGGCCCACTGGAGGGTATAACGCGTTTATCCCGCTCCTGTATATTTTCGTATTAGCAGTACTAGCAGTATGTGTAGATTTGTCTACTGTTTGCTTAGTACGTGCATGTTTAGATCAGAGTCAGTACGTCATCAATTCAGTCAATGCCATGCTAGTGATTTATCTATGGATTAAATTAGTCGAAAAATTGCCTATTTACTCAGCAATCCAAAAACCTATCATGTGTAGGAATTTTTCAGCAAGTGGCTTTGCCGCTGCACTGAAACCGGATAAGTTTACCGGTACGTACTTTAAGCGTTGGCAGACTAAGACCACTTTATGGCTCACGGCTATGAACGTGTTCTGGGTCACCGGTGTCTCCACGGGAACGATTGCTCCTGAACAGGAGAAGGCGTTCAAGGAGGCCACCGTTGTGTTTCTTGGAGCAATTCTTAGCGTGATCGGAGATAAACTGGTCGACGCATATCTACATGTGCATGTCGCCAAGGAATTGTGGGAGGCGAATCTAAGTTCAGGGCCGCCGATGCCGGGAGCGAGATGTATATTATAGAGCAGTTCCATGATTACAAGATGGTTGAAAACCGTCCTGTATTCGAGCAAGCTCATGAGATAATATGCATTGTTAAGGAGCTTGAGCTTCTTAAGTGCGAGTTACCGGGTAAATTTGTTGCGGGCTGCATAATCGCTAAGCTCCCTAATTCCTGGAGGAACTTTGCCACCACTCTGAAACATCAGAGGCGTGAATTCTCTGTGGAGGATGTCATTAGCCATCTGAGTGTTGAGCAGAATTCGAGGGCAAAGGACTCGCATGGAAAAGGGGCCGAAGGGACTTCTATCGCCAACATGGTGAACCAGAGGAACCATAACTCCCACAATCCCAAGGGAAAGAACGGTGTCCAATAGAATACCGACTTTAAGAAGAAGGGTAAGAAGATCTTCAAGAAGAACAAGAAGGATGAGGGCTGCTTTACTTGTGGTTCGGTTGAACATTGGGTCAACAAGTGCCCAAACAAGTACAAGAAGCCAGGACAGGACTCCAAGTCTGTCAGCATGATTGTGGGCAACAATGAGAATGGTGCATCTGGGTACGGTAATTTATTTACTGTTTATTCAGTGTTTCAGCCCAACAATTGGTGGGTGGACACAAGTGCAGGTGTTCATGTGTGTGCTGACATTTCATTGTTCACTTCTTACCAGGTCACAGGCCACGGGTCCGTATTGATGGGGAATGGCGCGAGTGCTTCTGTTCATGGTGTTGGCACGGTCGATCTGAAGTTTACTTCGGGAAGGATCGTGCAACTGAAGAACGTGCAGCATGTCCCCACCATCAAGAAGAACCTCGTTAGTGGCTCCCTTCTATGTAGAGAAGGGTTTAAGTTGGTTTTTGAGTCTAATAAATTAGTTGTTACGAAATATGGACTCTTTGTTGGAAAAGGTTATGAGAGCGGAGGGATGTTCTGCCTTTCCCTCACAGATTTTTGTAATTGATACGTCCATTTTGCATCATGCTTTTATATCAATATTTATTGCATTATGGGCTGTTATTACACATTATGTCACAATACTTATGCTTATTCTCTCTTATTTTACAAGGTTGACATAAAGAGGGAGAATGCCGGCAGCTGGAATTCTAGGCTGGAAAAGGAGCAAATATTAGAGAGCTATTCTGCACAACTCCAAAAGTCCTGAAACTCCACGGAAGTTATTTTTGTAAATAATAAAAAATATTGTGCGGAAGAAATACCAGAGGGGACCCACACCCTGGGCACGAGGGTAGGGGCGCGCCCTACCCCCCTGGGCGTGCCCCCTGCCTCGTGGGCCCCCTGGTGGCCCTCCGGTGCCCATCTTCTGCTATATGAAGTCTTTCGTCCGAAGAAAATCATAAGCAAGCTTCGTGACGAGACTCCGCCGCCACGAGGCGGAACCTTGGCGGAACCAATCTAGGGCTCTGGCGGAGCTGTTCTGCCGGGGACACTTCCCTCCGGGAGGGGGAAATCATCACCATCGTCATCACCAACGCTCCTCTCATCGGGAGGGGGCCAATCTCCATCAACATCTTCACCAGCACCATCTCCTCTCAAACCCTAGTTCATCTCTTGTATCCAATTCTTGTCTCTAAGTCGAGATTGGTACCTGTAGGTTGCTAGTAGTGTTGATTACTCCTTGTAGTTGATGCTAGTTGGTTTATTTGGTGGAAGATCATATGTTCAGATCCTTTATGCATATTAATACTCCTTTGATTATGAACATGAATATGCTTTGTGAGTATTTACGTTTGTTCCTGAGGACATGGGAGAAGTCTTGCTATTAGTAGTCATGTGAATTTGGTATTCGTTCGATATTTTGATGAGATGTATGTTGTCTCTCCTCTAGTGGTGTCATGTGAACGTCGACTACATGACACTTCACCATTATTTGGGCCTAGAGGAAGGCATTGGGAAGTAGATGATGGGTTGCTAGAGTGACAGAAGCTTAAACCCTAGTTTATGCGTTGCTTCATAACGGGCTGATTTGGATCCATATGTTTTATGCTATGGTTAGGTTTACCTTAATACTTCTTTTGTAGTTGCGGATGCTTGCAATAGGAGTTAATCATAAGTGGGATGCTTGTCCAAGTAAGGACAGCACCCAAGCACCGGTCCACCCACATATCAAATTATCAAAGTACCGAACACGAATCATATGAACGTGATAAAAACTAGCTTGACGATAATTCCGATGTGTCCTCGGGAGCGCTTTTTCCTATATAAAAGTTTGTCCAGGCTTGTCCTTTGCTACAAAAAGGATTGGGCCACCTTGCTGCACTTTATTTACTTCTGTTACTTGCAGAGAATACCTTGCTGAAAACCGCTTATCATTTCCTTCTGCTCCTTGTTGGGTTCGACACTCTTACTTATCTAAAGGACTATGATAGATCCCCGATACTTGTGGGTCATCAGTAATAAAGTCGTGAACCATATTCATTCGAATGTTAATGAATCTGAAGTTTGGCATTCACGTCTTTGTCACATTAGTTTCGGTGTTATGACGCGGCTAGCTAAGTTGGATTTAAACCCGAGTTTCACTTTAGCCAAAGGTTCTAAGTGCCTTTCATGTGTGCAAGCTAAGCAACCTCGCAAGCCTCACAAGGCCGCGGATGAGAGACACTTGGCACCATTAGAACTCATACATTCCGATCTTTGTGAGATGAATGGTGTGTTGACTAAAGGTGGAAAGAAATACTTCATGACATTGATAGATGATTCCACTAGATATTGCTATGTGTATCTGTTAAATACTAAAGATGAGGCTCTACACTACTGTAAAATCTATAAGGCAGAAGTTGAGAATCAACTTGAAAATAAAATTAAACGAGTCCGGTCAGATCGTGGTGGAGAGTACTTCTCGAGTGAGTTTGATTCCTTTTGTGCGGAACACGACATTATTCATGAGAGGACACCTCAGTCAAACGGGGTTGCCGAGCGGAAAAACCGTACTCTAACTGATTTGGTTAACGCCATGTTAGATACATTGGGTTTATCCAAGGTATGGTGGGGGGGAGGCTATATTGACGTCATGTCATGTCCTGAATAAAGTTCCGACAAAGGATAATGAGATCACTCCCTATGAGAAATGGGCGAAAAGAAGGACAACACTCTCGTACTTGCGTACTTGGGGCTGTTTGGCGAAAGTCAATGTGCCGATCCCCAAAAAGCGTAAGCTTGGACCCAAGACTGTGGACTGCGTTAATTTGGGCTACGCTAAGAACAATGTTGGCTATAGATTTCTAGTAGTGAAATCTGAGGTACCTGACCAGAAGGTCGGTACAATTATGGAGTCTAAGGATGCTACATTCTTCGAGGATATTTTTCCTATGAGAGATATGCAAAGCACTTCTAGAAAGGAATCTGAGGAGACTCCTGAGCCTGCCATTCCTATGGATTATTATGAACAAACACATGATAAAAATCCTGAGGAGGATGACGAAGAAACTCTTGGTAGGGGCAAGAGACAAAGGACTGCAAAGACCTTCGGTGATGATTTCTTCGTGTACTTCGTGGATGATACTCCCACTTCTATTTCAGAAGCGTATGCCTCTCCAGAAGCTGACTACTGGAAGGATGCGGTCCGTAGCGAGATGGATTCCATCATGGCTAACGGGACATGTGAGATCACTGACCGTCCCTATGGTTGCAAACCATTGGGATGTAAGTGGGTGTTCAAAAAGAAGCTTAGGCCTGATGGTACGATTGAAAAGTACAAAGCTAGGCTTGTGGCCAAGGGCTATGACCAGAAAGAAGAGGAAGATTTCTTTGATACTTATTCACCTGTGGCTAGACTGACCACCATTCGAGTATTACTCTCGTTGGCGGCCTCACATGGTCTTCTCGTCCATCAAATGGATGTTAAGACGGCTTTTCTAAATGGAGAGCTAAACGAGGAAATCTACATGCAACAGTGATAACCCACAAGTATAGGGGATTGCTACCTCTTGAGTACTGTGTTGGTTTTCCCTTGAAGAGGAAATGGTGATGCAGAAAAGTAGCGTAAGTATTTTCCTCAGTTTTTGAGAACCAAGGTATCAATCCAGTAGGAGGCCACGCACGAGTCCCTCGCACCTACACAAACAAATAAATCCTCGCAACCAACGCGATAAGGGGTTGTCAATCCCTACACGGTCACTTACGAGAGTGAGATCTGATAGATATGATAAGATAATATTTTTGGTATTTTTATGATAAAGATGCAAAGTAAAGAAAACAAAATAAAAACGGCAAAAGAAATAGCTAAGTGTTGGAAGATTAATATGATGGAAAATAGACCCGGGAGCCATAGGTTTCACTAGTGGCTTCTCTCAAGAGCATAAGTATTTACGGTGGGTGAACAAATTACTGTTGAGCAATTGACAGAATTGAGCATAGTTATGAGAATATCTAGGTATGATCATGTATATAGGCATCACATCCGAGACAAGTAGACCGACTCCTGCCTGCATCTACTATTATTACTCCACACATCGACCGCTATCCAGCATGCATCTAGAGTATTAAGTTCATAAGAACAGAGTAACGCCTTAAGCAAGATGACATGGTGTAGAGGGATAAACTCATGCAATATGATAAAAAAAACCCATCTTGTTATCCTCGATGGCAACAATACTATACGTGCCTTGCTGCCCCTACTGTCACTGGGAAAGGACACCGCAAGAGTGAACTCAAAGCTAAGCACTTCTCCCATTGCAAGAAAGATCAATCTAATAGGCCAAACCAAACTGATAATTCAAAGAGACTTGCAAAGATAACCAATCATACATAAAAGAATTCAGAAGATTCAAATATTGTTCATAGATAACTTGATCATAAACCCACAATTCATCGGTCTCAACAAACACACCGCAAAAGAAGATTACATCGAATAGATCTCCACAAGAGAGGGGGAGAACATTGTATTGAGATCAAAAAAGACAGAGGAAGCCATCTAGCTAATAACTATGGACCCGAAGGTCTGAGGTAAACTACTCACACTTCATCGGAGAGGCTATGGTTTTGATGTAGAAGCCCTCCGTGATCGATGCCCCCTCCGGCGGAGCTTCGGAACAGGCCCCAAGATGGGATCTCACGGGTATAGAAGGTAGCGGCGGTGGAATTAGGTTTTTGGCTCCGTCTCTGGTAGTTTGGGGGTACGTAGGTATATATAGGAGGAAGGAGTACGTCGGTGGAGCAACGTGGGGCCCACGAGGGTGGAGGGCATGCCGTGGGGGGGGGTAGGTTCGCCCCCCTACCTCGTGGCTTCCTGGTTGAAGTCTTGACGTAGGGTCCAAGTCCTCTGGATCACGTTCGTTCCGAAAATCACGTTCCCGAAGGTTTCATTCCGTTTGGACTCCGTTTGATATTCTTTTTCTGCGAAACTCTGAAATAGGCAAAAAACAGCAATTCTGGGCTAGGCCTCCGGTTAATAGGTTAGTCCTGAAAATAATATAAAAGTGTATAATAAAGCCCAATAATGTCCAAAACAGAAGATAATATAGCATGGAGCAATCAAAAATTACGTTGGAAACGTATCAAGCATCCCCAAGCTTAATTCCCGCTCGTCCTCGAGTAGGTAAATGATAAAAACAGACTTTTTGATGTGGAATGCTACTTGGCATAATTTCAATGTAATTCTTCTTAATTGTGGTATGAATATTCAGATCCGAAAGATTCAAGATAAAAGTTCAATATTGACATAAAAATAATAATACTTCAAGCATACTAACTAAGCAATTATGTCCTCTCAAAATAACATGGCCAAAGAAAGTTCATCCCTACAAAATCATATAGTTTAGTCATGCTCCATTTTCGTCACACAAGAATGCTCTCATCATGCACAACCCCGATGACAAGCCAAGCAATTGTTTCATACTTTAGTAATCTCAAACTTTTTCAACCTTCACGCAATACATGAGCGTGAGCCATGGATATAGCACTATGGGTGGAATAGAATATGATGATGGGGGTTATGTGAAGAAGACAAAAAAGGAGAAAGTCTCACATCAACGAGGCTAACCAATGAGCTATGGAGATGCCCATCGATTGATGTTAATGCAAGGAGTAGGGATTGCCATGCAACGGATGCACTAGAGCTATAAATGTATGAAAGCTCAACAAAATAAACTAAGTGGGTGTGCATCCAACTTGCTTGCTCACGAAGACCTAGGGCACTTGAGGAGGCCCATTGTTGGAATATACAAGCCAAGTTCTATAATGAAAAATTCCCACTAGTATATGAAAGTGACAAAACAAGAGACTCTCTATCATGAAGATTATGGTGCTACTTTGAAGCACAAGTGTGGTAAAAGGATAGTAACATTGTCCCTTCTCTCTTTTTCTCTCATTTTTTGGGCCTTCTTTTTTTATGGCCTTTCTCTTTTTTTTATTCATCACTTGGGACAATGCTCTAGAAAATGATGATCATCACACTTCTATTTATTTACATCTCAATGATTACAACTCGATACTAGAACAAAGTATGACTCTATATAAATGCCTCCGGCGGTGTACCGGGATATGCAATGAACCAAGAGTGACATGTATGAAAGAATTATGAACGGTGGCTTTGCCACAAATACTATGTCAACTACATGATCATGCGAAGCAATATGACAATGATGAACGTGTCATGATAAACGGAATGGTGGAAAGTTGAATGGCAATATATCTCGGAATGGCTATGGAAATGCCATAATAGGTAGGTATGGTGGCTGTTTTGAGGAAGATATAAGGAGGTTTATGTGTGAAAGAGCGTATCATATCACGGGGTTTGGATGCACCGGCGAAGTTTGCATCAACTCTCAATGTGAGAAAGGGCAATGCACGGTACCGAAGAGGCTAGCAATGGTGGAAAGGTGAGAGTGCGTATAATCCATGGACTCAACATTAGTCATAAAGAACTCACATACTTATTGCAAAAATCTACAAGTCATCAAAAACCAAGCACTACGCGCATGCTCCTAGGGGGATAGATTGGTAGGAAAAGACCATCGCTCATCCCCGACCGCCACTCATAAGGAGGACAATCAAAGAACACCTCATGTTTCAAATTTGTTACATAACGTTTACCATACGTGCATGCTACGGGACTTGCAAACTTCAATACAAGTATTTCTCAAATTCACAACTACTCAACTAGCACAACTTTAATATCACTACCTCGATGTCTCAAAACAATCATCAAGCGTCAAACTTCTCTTAGTATTCAACACACTCATAAGAAAGTTTTTACTAATGTTGAATACCTAGCATATTAAGATTTTTTAAGAAAATTACCATGCCATTTAAGACTCTCAAAATAATCTAATTGAAGCATGAGAGATCAATAGTTTCTATAAAACAAATCCACCACCGTGCTCTAAAAGATATAAGTGAAGTACTAGAGCAAAAACTATATAACTCAGAAGATATAAGTGAAGCACATAGAGTATTCTAATAATTTCCGAATCATGTGTGTCTCTCTCAAAAGGTGTGTACATCAAGGATGAATATGGTAAACTAAACAATAAAGACTCAAATAATACAAGACGCTCCAAGCAAAACACATATCATGTGGTGAATAAAAATATAGCTCCAAGTAAAGTTACCAATGGAAGTAGACGAAAGAGGGGATGCCTTCCGGGGCATCCCCAAGCTTTGGCTTTTAGGTGTCCTTAGATTATCTTGGGGGTGCCATGGGCATCCCCAAGCTTAGGGTCTTGCCACTCCTTGTTCCATAATCCATCAAATCTTTCACCCAAAACTTGAAAACTTCACAACACAAAACTCAGCAGAAAATCTCGTGAACTCCGTTAGCGAAAGGAAACAAAAGACCAATTCAAGATACTATAATGAACTCATTCTTTATTTATACTTGTGTTAAACCTACTGTATTCCAACTTCTCTATGGTTCATAAACTTTTTACTAGCCATAGATTCATCAAAATAAGCAAACAACACACGAAAAGCAGAATCTGTCAAAAACAGAACAGTCTGTAGTAATCTGTAACTAACGCAAACTTCTGGAACTCCAAAAAATCAGCCAAAATAGGAAGACCTAGAAAATTTGTTTATTGATCAGAAGCAATTGGAATCAATATTTTATCACGTTCTGGTGATTTTTAATAATTATTTTCATGAACAGAAATTTTCTGGAATTTTCTGCAAGATCAAATAACTATCATCCAAGAAGATCCTATAGGTTTAACTTGGCACAAACACTAATTAAAACATAAAAACACATCTAACCAGAGGCTAGAACAAATATTTATTCCTAAACAGAATCAAAAAGCAAAAAAACTAAAAATAAAATTGGGTTGCCTCCCAACAAGCGCTATCGTTTAACGCCCCTAGCTAGGCATAAAAGCAAGAATAGATCTAGGTATTGCCATCTTTGGTAGGCAATTCTTCAATAAGACACCTATCACCCTTAGGAGTTTCTTTCCTTCTATTAATTGTCAAAATTCTAGGCACAAAATCAAGAAAATCATTTGCAACAAACGGTTCCTTAATGATAGCAAAAAGATTGGGATGAACACTTATTGATTTTAGATCCGCATTTTCCTTACTAGAGGATTCACCCTTATTTTTAGGAACATAAACAAGCTTGGCAATTTTAGTTGAAGGACTTGGAGTATTCTTTACGGAAGAAAAGGCGGTCCCCAAGTTGGTAATGATACCCTCAAGTTTATCGATTATAGTGGAATCCTGATTTATTCTTTCATCAACTATGGGTTCCTTCTCCTTAATATTTTTCAAAGTGACTCGTACTTTAGATCCATATTGGGTAATTTGGTTGTGGATCTTTTTATCCAAATTTTCAATTAACTCTAAGGTAGCAACTTTATTTTCAATAATTTCAAGTCTTTGCATTACATGCTCCTAAGTTAACATAGTTCCATTAACCAAAAGAGGTGGTGAGCCAAACAAATCTATCATAGCATTATAAGAATCAAAAGTATGGCTACCCAAGAAATTCCCTCCGGTAATGGTATCAAGAATATATTTGTACCAAGGAGTAGCGCCTACATAAAAATTGTGGAGAAGAACGGAAGTAGATTGCTTCCTGGTAGATCTATTTTGAGCATTGCAAATTCTATACCAAGCGTCTTTTAGATTTTCTCCCTCCCTTTGCTTAAAATTAAGAACTTCATTCTCGGGAGACAATGGAGAAGATAGAGGACTAGCCATAACGACAAGCCAGCGAAGAAGAGGCGAACGGAAAAAGAGAGGGCGAATAAAAGGGCAAGGGTGAAGTGGGGGAGAGGAAAACGAGAGGCAAATGGCAAATAATGTAATGCGGGAGATAAGGGTTGTGATGGGTACTTGGTATGTTGACTTTTGCGTAGACCTCCCCGGCAACGGCGCTAGAAATGGCTCATTGTCGGGAGTCCAAATCTTGACTTGACCTTGCGTAAGCCTCCGCGGCAATGGCGCCAGAAATCCTTCTTGCTACCTCTTGAGCACTGCGTTGGTTTTCCCTTGAAGAGGAAAGGGTGATGCAGCAAAGTAGCGTAAGTATTTCCCTCAGTTTTTGAGAACCAAGGTATCAATCCAGTAGGAGGCCACGCACGAGTCCCTCGCACCAAACACAAACAAATAAATCCTCGCAACCAACGCGATAAGGGGTTGTCAATCCCTACACGGTCACTTACGAGAGTGAGATCTGATAGATATGATAAGATAATATTTTTGGTATTTTTATGATAAAGATGCAAAGTAAAGAAAACAAAATAAAAACGGCAAAAGAAATAGCTAAGTGTTGGAAGATTAATATGATGGAAAATAGACCCGGGGGCCATAGGTTTCACTAGTGGCTTCTCTCAAGAGCATAAGTATTTACGGTGGGTGAACAAATTACTGTTGAGCAATTGACAGAATTGAGCATAGTTATGAGAATATCTAGGTATGATCATGTATATAGGCATCACGTCCGAGAGAAGTAGACCGACTCCTGCCTGCATCTACTACTATTACTCCACACATCGACCGCTATCCAGCATGCATCTAGAGTATTAAGTTCATAAGAACAGAGTAACGCCTTAAGCAAGATGACATGATGTAGAGGGATAAACTCATGCAATATGATAAAAACCCATCTTGTTATCCTCGATGGCAACAATACTATACGTGCCTTGCTGCCCCTAGTGTCACTGGGAAAGGACACCGCAAGATTGAACCCAAAGCTAAGCACTTCTCCCATTGCAAGAAAGATCAATCTAGTAGGCCAAACCAAACTGATAATTCGAAGAGACTTGCAAAGATAACCAATCATACATAAAAGAATTCAGAAGATTCAAATATTGTTCATAGATAAACTTGATCATAAACCCACAATTCATCGGTCTCAACAAACACACCGCAAAAGAAGATTACATCGAATAGATCTCCACAAGAGAGGGGAGAACATTGTATTGAGATCCAAAAAGAGAGAGGAAGCCATCTAGCTAATAACTATGGACCCGAAGGTCTGAGGTAAACTACTCACACTTCATCGGAGAGGCTATGGTGTTGATGTAGAAGCCCTCCGTGATCGATGCCCCCTCCGGCGAAGCTCCGGAACAGGCCCCAAGATGGGATCTCACGGGTACAGAAGGTTGCGGTGGTGGAACTAGGTTTTTGGCTCCGTCTCTGGTAGTTTGGGGGTACGTAGGTATATATAGGAGGAAGGAGTACGTCGGTGGAGCAACGTGGGGCCCACAAGGGTGGAGGGCGCGCCTAGGGGGGTAGACGCGCCCCCCTACCTCGTGGCTTCCTAGTTGAAGTCTTGATGTAGGGTCCAAGTCCTATGGATCACGTTCGTTCCGAAAGTCACGTTCCCGAAGGTTTCATTCCGTTTGGACTACGTTTGATATTCTTTTTCTGCGAAACTCTGAAATAGGCAAAAACATCAATTCTGGGCTGGGCCTCCAGTTAATAGGTTAGTCCCAAAAATAATATAAAAGTGTATAATAAAGCCCAGTAATGTCCAAAACAGGAGATAATATAGCATGGAGCAATAAAAAATTATAGATACGTTGGAGACGTATCAGGGATCGCAACAGTTTTCGAGGGTAGAGTATTCAACCCAAATTTATTGATTCGACACAAGGGGAGCCAAAGAATATACTCAAGTATTAGCAGTTGATTTGTCAATTCAACCACACCTGGATAACTTAGTATCTGCAGCAAAGTATTTAGTAGCAAAGTAATATTGAAGTAACGGTAACAGTAGCAAAAGTAATATTTTTGGGTTTTGTAGTAATTGTAACAGTAGCAACGGTAAAGTAAATAAGCGAAGAACAATATGTGAAAAGCTCATAGGCATTGGATCGGTGATGGAGAATTATGCTGGATGCGGTTCATCATGTAACAGTCATAACATAGGGTGACACAGAACTAGCTCTAATTCATCAATGTAATGTAGGCATGTATTCCGAATATAGGCATACGTGCTTATGGAAAAGAACTTGCATGACATCTTTTGCCCTACCCTCCCGTGGCAGTGGGGTCCTAATGGAAACTAAGGGATATTAAGGCCTCCTTTTAATAGAGTACCAGACCAAAGCATTAACACACAGTGAATACATGAACTCCTCAAAGTATGGTCATCACCGGGAGCGGTCCTGATTATTGTCACTTCGGGGTTGCCGGATCATAACACATAGTAGGTGACTATAGACTTGCAAGATAGGATCAAGAACTCACATATATTCATGAAAACATACTAGGTTCAGATCTGAAATCATGGCACTCGGGCCCTAGTGACAAGCATTAAGCATAGCAAAGTCATAGCAACATCAATCTTAGAACATAGTCGATACTAGGAATCAAACCCTAACAAAACTAACTCGATTACATGATAAATCTCATCCAACCCATCACCGTCCAGCAAGCCTACGATGGAATTACTCATGCACGGCAGTGAGCATCATGAAATTGGTGATGGAGGATGGTTGATGATGACGACGGCGACGGATTCCCCTCTTCGGAGCCCCGAACGGACAACAGATCAGCCCTCCCGAGAGGTTTTAGGGCTTGGCGGCGGCTCTGTATCGTAAAACGCGATGAATCCTTCTCTCTGATTTTTTTCTCCCCGAACACGAATATATGGAGTTGGAGTTGAGGGCGGTGGAGTAACAGGGGGCCCATGAGGCAAGGGGCGCGCCCAGGGGGCAGGCGCGCCCCCCACCCTCGTGGACAGGTGGAGGCCCCCTGACGTGGATTCTTCTTCCAGTATTTTTAATATTTTCCAAAAATAAGTTCCGTGGAGTTTAAGGTCATTCCGAGAACTTTTGTTTCTGCACATAAATAACACCATGGCAATTCTGCTGAAAACAGCGTCAGTCCGGGTTAGTTCCATTCAAATCATGCAAGTTAGAGTCCAAAACAAGGGCAAAAGTGTTTGGAAAAGTAGATACGACGGAGACGTATCAACTCCCCAAGCTTAAACCTTTGCTTGTCCTCAAGCAATTCAGTTGATAAACTGAAAGTGATAAAGAAAAACTTTTACAAAATCTCTTTGCTCTTGTTGTTATAAATATGTAAAGCCAGCATTCAAGTTTTCAGCAAAGATTATGACTAACCGCATTCACAATAACACTTAGGTCTCATGTTTACTCATATCAATGGCATAATCAACTAGCGAGCAATAATAATAAATCTCGGATGACAACACTTTCTCCAAACAATCATAATATGATATAACAGGATGGTATCTCGCTAGCCCTTTCTGAGACCGCAAAACATAAATGCAGAGCACCTTTAAAGATCAAGGACTGACTAGACATTGTAATTCATGGTAAAAGAGATCCAGTCATACCCAACATAAATTAATAGTAATGTATGCAAATGACAGCAGTGCTCTCCAGCTGGTGCTTTTTAATAAGAGGGTGATGACTCAACATAAAATTAAATAGATAGTCCCTTCGCAGAGGGAAGCAGGGATTTGTAGAGGTGCCAGAGCTCGGTTTTAAAGCAGAGATAAATAATATTTTGAGCGGCATACTTTCATTGTCAACATAACAACCAAGAGATGGCGATATCTTCCATGCTACACACATTATAGGCGGTTCCCAAACAGAATGGTAAAGTTTATACTCCCCCTCCACCAACAAGCATCAATCCATGGCTTGCTCGAAACAACGAGTGCCTCCAACTAGCAACAGTCCCAGGGGGAGTTTTGTTTGCAATTATTTTGATTTGATTTGCATAAAGCATGGGACTGGGCATCCCGCTGACCAGCTATTTTCTCGTGAGTGAGGAGCGGAGTCCACTCCTCTTGAGAATAACCTGCCTGACATGGAAGATACAGACATCCCTAGTTGATACATGAGCTATTCGAGCATACAAAACAGAATTTCATTTGAAGGTTTAGAGTTTGGCACATACAAATTTACTTGGAACGGTAGGTAGATACCGCATATAGGAAGGTATAGTGGACTCATATGGAATAACTTTGGGGTTTAAGAAATTGGATGCACAAGCAGTATTCCCGCTTAGTACAAGTGAAGACTAGCAAAAGACTGGGAAGCGACCAACTAGAGAGCGACAACAGTCATGAACATGCATTAAAATTAATAAACATTGGGTGCAAGCATGAGTAGGATATAATCCACCATGAACATAGATATCGTGAAGGCTATGTTGATTTGTTTCAACTACATGTATGAACATGTGCCAAGTCGAGTCACTTAAATCATTCAAAGGAGGATACCACCCCACTATACCACATCACAACCATTTTAATAGCATGTTGGCACGCAAGGTAAACCATTATAACTCATAGCTAATCAAGCATGACACGAGCAACTATAATCTCTAATTGTCATTGCAAACATGTTTATTCATAATAGGCTGAATCAGGAACGATGAACTAATCATATTTACAAAAACAAGAGAGGTCGAGTTCATACTAGCTTCTCTCATCTCAATCAGTCCATCATATATCGTCATAATTGCCTTTCACTTGCACGACCGAACGATGTGAATAATCATAAGAGTGCACGTGCATTGGACTAAGCTGGAATCTGCGAGCATTCAATAAACAGGAGAAGACAAGGCAATATGGGCTCTTGGTTAAATCAACAATAATGCATATAAGAGCCACTTCAACAATTTTAATCATGGTCTTCTCCTATCGACCCCCAAAGAAAAGAAAAGAAATAAAACTATTTACACGGGAAAGCTCCCAACAAGCAAAAGAAGAACGGGAAATATTTTTGGGTTTTCTTTTTAATTATTACTACTACAGCAAGAAAAGTAAACTAACTAAAAGCTACACTAATTTTTTTTGGTTTTTCTTAAGGTTTATTAAACACACAAGAAGAAAATAAGAAAAAGGGAAATAAACTAGCATGGATATTACAGAGAAAGAGTATGAGCACCGACATCTAGCAATGAGTGTGTGAACATGAATGTAATGTCGGTGAGAAATACGTACTCCCCCAAGCTTAGGCTTTTGGCCTAAGTTGGTTTATTGCCACGGGTGGCCTAGCGGATATCCAAAGTTGTAGTTGGGGTCGTACTGAGATGCATCGGTCATTGCATCGTGTGCTGCAGCTTGGAGGCGAGCTATCTCAGCCCTCCTCCTATACTCCTCCGCCTCCTCTCTGGTTATGTAATGTCTCCCTTTTTGCTGAATGTCAAAGAGAGTAGGGGCAGGAAGAACAATATTGACGGCGCGACGCCTGTCATAGTCTGTACTGGAGAGGTGGTTCATTCCTCTCGACAACCTGATGATGAACCATATCATTAAAGTCTAGATAAGTAGGAGGCAGTTCAATATCATCATCACGTATGGTTACACCAAGAAAAATAGCTAAGCGGGTTGCATAAATTCCACCAAAGAAATCTCCATTAAATCTATTGTGATGCAACCTACACGCAACAAGGGCTCCCAAATTATAAGATTTGTCTCCTAACACAGCACTCCTAAGAATACTGAGGTCAGGGACACACATGTGACATGCTTCATCCTTACCATTTATGCACCTACCTATGAACAGAGCAAAATAATATATAGCAGGAAAATGAATACTCCCTATTGTAGCTTGTATTATGTCTCTAGATTCCCCCACGGTTATACTAGCAAGAAATTCTCTAAATTCAGATTTGTGGGGTTCACTAGTACTACCCCATTGTGGAAGTTTGCAAGCAGTGGTAAAATCCTCTTAAGTCCATAGTGTAAGATATTTCATAGAGATCAAACAGGACAGTTTGAGAATTGCGTGAAGATGAAAATTCAAACCTCCTCACAAAGGAACTAGTGAGATAGTGGTACTGGCGGCACTTTTCCCCCTCGAAGCTCACAAGATCAGCGTTACACAAATACGGGTTAAAGTCTTCCTTGATTCCCGCTCGATCCATAAAGTCTTCTGAAGGCCATTCACAAGGCCGCACTGGAGCGTCCCTTGGTAGCTCATCATCGGCATTGCGCATGGCGAGCCTCGGTCCTTGCTTCCTTGAAGGACCACCTTGGTATATTTTCCTAAGCATATTTCTTCCTCTAAAAAATTTCTGAAATTTTTAGTAACTTCAAATAAAAGTGAACCAAGCTCCACAAAATTGATAGCAACTACTCCTACAAGTGCCTAGAGCCTATATCATGCATTAGGACTACTTGGAACCATATAAATTTGACATGCAAGCTCAAGAACATGGTCACCTAGGCAGCACAAATTTGCAATGAATAAAGCACTAGAACAAAAACTAATTGGACCAATGGAGGAGTCACATATCAAGGAACAATCTCCCAAAGCAGTTTTGTGAGAGGTACTTTGAGCAAAGAGATCGAAAATCGCAGCAAAATGAGCTAGAACTCGTGCTTGAGCTGGATGGTGACTTTTTGGGAGGAAGAAGAAGTGTGTGGATGCAGGAATAAGTGGAGGGGAGCCATCGTGGGCCCACGAGGCAGGGGGCGTGCCCTGGACCCTCGTGGCCAGGTGCTTGCTCCCCATGCTGTGTTCTCAGTGCCAGATATTCTCAAATATTCCACAAAATATCATATTCCATTTTCAGGGCATTTGGAGAACTTTTATTTTCGGGGTATTTTTATATTGCACAGATAACTCAGAAAACAGACAGGAAAATGCTATTTTTACTTTATTTCAACTAAATAACAGGAAGTAGAAGGAAGGTACAGAAGGTTGTGCCTTCTAGTTTCATCCATCTCATGCTCATCAAAAGGAATCCACTAACAAGGTTGATCAGGTCTTGTTAACAAACTCATTCCGAATAATCATGGAACCGGAGAAATTTCGAATAACACTATGTTACCTCAACGGGGATATGCACATCCCCAATAATAAGAATATCATATTTTTTCTTGACAGTAGGAAGAGGAAATTGAAAACCTCCAAATATAATCGATGGAATTTTTCCAATAGAATTGATACTGTGGACTTGAGGTTGTTTCCTCGGAAAGTGTACCGTATGCTCATTACCATTAACATGAAAAGTGACATTGCCTTTGTTGCAATCAATAACAGCCCCTGCAGTATTCAAAAAAGGTCTTCCAAGAATAATAGACATACTATCGTCCTCAGGAATATCAAGAATAACAAAGTTCATTAAAATAGTAACATTTGCAACTACAACAGGCATGTCCTCACAAATACCGACAGGTATAGCAGTTGATTTATCAGCCATTTGCAAAGATATTTCAGTAGGTGTAAACTTATTCAAATCAAGTCTACGATATAAAGAGAGAGGCATAACACTAACACCGGCTCCAAGATCACATAAAGCAGTTTTAACATAGTTTCTTTTAATGGAGCATGGTATAGTTGGTACTCCTGGATCTCCTAGTTTCTTAGGTATTCCACCCTTATAGGTATAATTAGCAATCATGGTGGAAATTTCAGCTTCCGGTATCTTCCTTTTATTAGTAACAATTTCTTTCATATACTTAGCATAAGGATTCATTTTGAGCATATTAGTTAATCGCATACGCAAAAAGATAGGTCTAATCATTTCAGCAAAGCGCTCAAAATCCTCATCATCCTTTTTCTTGGATGGTTTGGGAGGAAAAGGCACGGGTTTCTGAACCCATGGTTCTCTTTCTTTACCGTGTTTCCTAGCAACAAAGTCTCTCTTATCATAAGGTTGATTCTTTGATTGTGGGTTATCAAGATCAACAGCAGGTTCAATTTCTACATCATTATCATTGCTAGGTTGAGCATCATCATGAACATCTTCATTAATATTTTCACTAGTTTCACGTTCATTTCCAGATTGTGTTTCAGCATCAGAAAATAGAAATATCATTTGGATTCTCAGGTGGTTCATAATAGGTTCACTAGAAGTATGCAAAGTTCTATCATTTTTCTTTTTCTTCCTTTTAGAAGGACTAGGTGCATCAATATTATTTCTCTGATAATCTTGCTCAATTCTCTTAGGATGGCCTTCAGGATACAAAGGTTCCTGAGTCATTTTACTAGTTCTAGTAGCCACTCTAACAGCATAATCATTATTCTTACTATTCAATTCATTGAGCAAATCATTTTGAGCTTTAAGTACTTGTTCTACTTGAGTGGTAACCATAGAAGCATGTTTACTAATGAGTTTAAGTTCACCTTTAACTATAGACATATAATCACCCAAGTGTTCAAGCATATCGGAATTGTATTTCAATTGTCTACCAAAATAAGCATTGAAGTTTTCTTGTTTGACAATAAAATTATCAAACTCTTCTAAGCATTATCTAGCAAACTTATAGTGAGGAATATCACCTTCATCAAATCTATAGAGAGAATTTACCTTTACTACCTGTGTCGGGTTATCAAGACCATGTGTTTCTTCAATAGGTGAAGGATTAAGATCATATGTTTCTTCAACAGGCGGTAAATTAAGACCATGTATTTCTTCAATAGGAGGTAAATTCTTAACATCTTCAGCTTTAATACCTTTTTCTTTCATAGATTTCTTTGCCTCTTGCATATCTTCAGGACTGAGAAATAGAACACCTCTTTTCTTCGGAGTTGGTTTAGGAATAGGCTCAGGAGCTGGCTCAGGAAGTGTCCAATTATTTTCATTTGTCAACATATTATTCAATAAAATTTCAGCTTCATCCGGTGTTCTTTCCCTGAAAACAGAACCAGCACAACTATCCAGGTAATCTCTAGAAGCATCGGTTAGTCCATTATAAAAGATATCAAGTATTTCATTTTTCTTAAGAGGATGATTAGGCAAAGCATTAAGTAATTGGAGAAGCCTCCCCCAAGCTTGTGGAAGACTCTCTTCTTCAATTTGCACAAAATTATATATGCCCCTTAAAGCAGCTTGTTTCTTATGAGTAGGGAAATATTTAACAGAGAAGTAATAAATCATATCCTGGGGACTACGCACAAAACCAGGATCAAGAGAATTAAACCATATCTTAGCATCACCCTTTAATGAGAACGGAAATATTTTAAGGATATAAAAGTAACGAGCTCTCTCATCATTAGTGAACAGGGTGGCTATATCATTTAATTTAGTAAGATGTGCCACAACAGTTTCAGATTCATAGCCATAAAAAGGATCAGATTCAACCAAAGTAATTATATCAGGATCAATAGAGAATTCATAGTCCTTATCAATAACAAAGATAGGTGAAGTAGCAAAAGCAGGTTCAGGTTTCATTCTAGCATTAAGAGATTGCTGCTTCCATTTAGCTAATAACTTCTTAAGATCACTTCTATCATTGCAAGCTAAAATAGCTCTAGCAGATTCTTCATCCAGAACATAACCCTCGGGCACAATAGATAATTCATATTTATTAGGGGGAGAGTCTTCATCATCACTATCTTCAATATTATCAGTTTCAATAATTTCATTCTCTCTAGCCCTAGCAAGTTGTTCATCTAGAAATTCACCAAGTGGCACAGTATTATTAAGCATAGAAGTAGTTTCATCATAAGTATCATGCATAGCAGAAGTGGCATCATCAATAACATGCGACATATCAGAATTAATAGCAGAAGCAGGTTTAGGTGTCGCAAGCTTACTCAAAACAGAAGGTGAATCAAGTGCAGAGCTAGATGGCAGTTCCTTACCTCCCCTCGTAGTTGAGGGATAAATTTTTGTTTTCTCGTCTTTCAAGTTCTTCATAGTGACCAGCAGATATAAATCCCAAGTGACTCAAAGAATAGAGCTATGCTCCCCAGCAACGGCGCCAGAAAATAGTCTTGATAACCCACAAGTATAGGGGATCTCAACAGTTTTCGAGGGTAGAGTATTCAACCCAAATTTATTGATTCGACACAAGGGGAGCCAAAGAATATTCTCAAGTATTAGCAGTTGAGTTCTCAATTCAACCACACCCGGATAACTTAATATCTGCAGCGAAGTATTTAGTAGCAAAGTAATATGATAGTAGTGGTAACGGTAACAAAAGTAATGGTAGCAAAAGTAATATTTTTGGTGTTTTGTAGTGATTGTAACAGTAGCAACGGAAAAGTAAATAAGCGAAGAACAATATGTGAAAAGCTCGTAGGCATTGGATCGGTGATGGAGAATTATGCCGGATGCGGTTCATCATGTAACAGTCATAACATAGGCTGACACAGAACTAGCTCCAATTCATCAATGTAATGTAGGCATGTATTCCGAATATAGTCATACGTGCTTATGGAAAAGAATTTGCATGACATCTTTTGTCCTACCCTCCCGTGCCAGCGGGGTCCTAATGGAAACTAAGGGATATTAAGGCCTCCTTTTAATAGAGTACCGGACCAAAGCATTAACACATAGTGAATAGATGAACTCCTCAAACTATGGTCATCACCGGGAGTGGTCCCGATTATTGTCACTTCGGGGTTGCCGGATCATAACACATAGTAGGTCACTATAGACTTGCAAGATAGGATCAAGAACTCACATATATTCATGAAAACATAATAGGTTCAGATCTGAAATGATGGCACTCGGGCCCTAGTGACAAGCATTAAGCATAGCAAAGTCATAGCAACATCAATCTCAGAACATAGTGGATACTAGGGATTAAACCCTAACAAAACTAACTCGATTACATGATAAATCTCATCCAACCCATCACCGTCCAGCAAGCCTATGATGGAATTACTCACGCACGGCGGTGAGCATCATGAAATTGATGATGGAGGATGGTTGATGACGAGGACGACGACGGATTCCCCTCTCCGGAGCCCCGAACGGACTCCAGATCAGCCCTCCCGAGAGGCTTTAGGGCTTGGCGGTGGCTCCGTATCGTAAAACGCGATGAATCCTTCTCTCTGATTTTTTTCTCCCCGAACACGAATATATGGAGTTGAGTTGAGGTCGGTGGAGCAACAGGGGGCCCACGAGGCAGGGGCGCGCGCCCCCCACCCTCGTGGACAGGTGGAGGCCCCCCTGACGTGGATTCTTCTTCCAGTATTTTCAATATTTTCCAAAAATAAGTTCTGTGGAGTTTCAGGTCATTCCGAGAAATTTTGTTTCTGCACATAAATAACACCATGGCAATTCTGCTGAAAACAGTGTCAGTCTGGGTTAGTTCCATTCAAATCATGCAAGTTAGAGTCCAAAACAAGGGCAAAAGTGTTTGGAAAAGTAGATACGACAGAGACATATCAAACAGCCAGATGGCTTTGTGATAGATGGTCAGGAAAGAAAGGTGTGTAGCTTGCTGAAATCTTTATAAGGCCTGAAGCAAGCACCTAAGCAATGGCATGATAAGTTTAATACAACTCTGACATCTGTTGGCTTTGTTGTTAATGAAGCTGGCAAATGTGTATACTATCGCCATGGTGGGGGCGAAGGAGTTATACTGTGCTTGTATGTTGATGACATACTGATATTCGGAACCAACCTCAAAGTCATTGAGGAGGTCAAGTCGTTTCTATCTCAGAACTTTGAGATGAAAGACCTTGGTGTGGCTGATGTTATCTTGAACATCAAGCTATTGAGAGAAAATGAGGGTGGGATTACACTTTTGCAATCCCATTATGTTGAGAAGGTGTTGAGTCGTTTTGGATATTCGGACTGCACACCATCTGAAACACCATATGATCCAAGCGTGTTGATTCGAAAGTCTCAAGGCATGGCTAAATATCAATTGAGATACTCTCAAATCATTGGTTCACTGATGTACCTAGCGAGCGCAACGAGGCCTGACATCGCGTTTGCTGTGAGCAAACTGAGCCGGTTTGTTTCCAAACCGGGTGATGTACATTGGCATGCTGTTGAGAGAGTTATGCGCTATCTGAAAGGTACTATGAACTATGGACTTCACTATACCGGATACCCGTCGGTACTTGAAGGGTATAGTGATGCGAATTGGATCTCTGATGATGATGAGATGAAGGCCACAACTGGGTATATGTTTACTCTTGGAGGTGGCGCTGTTTCCTGGAAGTCTTGCAAGCAAATGATCTTAACGAGATCGACAAGGGAAGCAGAATTAATAGCATTAGACACATCTGGTGTCGAAGAAGGATGGCTTCGAGATCTTTTGATGGACTTGCCATTGGTTGATAAACCGGTTCCGGCTATCCTTATGAACTGTGACAATCAAACTGTCATCACCAAGGTGAAGAGTTCAAAGAACAGCATGAAGTCCAACAAACACATAAGAATGAGATTAAAAGCTGCCAGAAAATTAAGAAACTCCGGAGTGATAGCGTTGGAGTATGTCCATACGGCTAAGAATCTGGAAGATCCCTTTACAAAAGGGCTATCACATGTTGTGATAGATAGTGCATCGTGGGAGATGGGTATGAGACCCACATGAGTTGCCATGGTGGTAACCCAGCCTATGTGATCGGAGATCCCGTGAAGTAGGACCTGGGGAAAAAGCCAGTGGTGAACTGAGGAGAGTAACTATACTAACCCACTCCGCTCGAGATGCAATACTCTCGATACTGTATGGTAGGATGACTACTGTCTTAATGTGTTCTGAAGCTTATATAAGCAAGATGTTATCCTATAGAGCGATCTTTGGAGGAACACACATATATGAGCCCGACTGCTAGTCATAGTCTATGAGATTGGGGTGATCTCTAGTAAGCTCATGAATAGGCCAGGAGTGTGACTTATATGCTCCACCCGAGGGGTCAGCCTTCGGCACCCCAGTACTAGTAAGACATGTGGTGAATCTTCTTTACGCCAAAGTGACAATTCAAGGCATAGTCCATTGTTCAGTTGTGAAGGAGTGTAGCTGCTTGCTCTAGGTGAAGCTCAACCTTAACAGGTCTTCACTGAAACACTGGTATATCGAAACGGCAATTGGAACAGATGACACAATGGGCCCTCGAGATCTGGTGGGGGATTGCTGAAATATGGGATGGGCTTTAGGCCCATCTATCAATTTCTAAAAATCTCTAAGGGCCCATGTGGGTTATTGATAACCCACAAGTATAGGGGATCGCAACAGTTTTTGAGGGTAGAGTATTCAACCCAAATTTATTGATTCGACACAAGGGGAGCCAAAGAATATTCTCAAGTATTAGTAGTTGAGTTGTCAATTCAACCACACCTGGATAACTTAATATCTCCAGCAAAGTAATATGATAGTAGTGGTAACGGTAACAAAAGTAACGGTAGCAAAAGTAATATTTTTGGTGTTTTGTAGTGATTGTAACAGTAGCAACGGAAAAGTAAAATAAGCGAAGAACAATATGTGAAAAGCTCGTAGGCATTGGATCGGTGATGGAAAATTATGCCGGATGCGGTTCATCATGTAACAATCATAACATAGGGTGACACAAAACTAGCTCCAATTCATCAATATAATGTAGGCATGTATTCCGAATATAGTCATACGTGCTTATGGAAAAGAACTTGCATGACATCTTTTGTCCTACCCTCCCGTGCCAGCGGGGTCCTAATGGAAACTAAGGGATATTAAGGCCTTCTTTTAATAGAGTACCGGAACAAAGCATTAGCACATAGTGAATACATGAACTCCTCAAACTATGGTCATCACCGGGAGTGGTCCCGATTATTGTCACTTCGGGGTTGCCGGATCATAACACATAGTAGGTGACTATAGACTTGCAAGATAGGATCAAGAACTCACATATATTCATGAAAACATAATAGGTTCAGATCTGAAATCATGGCACTCGGGCCCTAGTGACAAGCATTAAGCATAGCAAAGTCAATCTCAGAACATAGTGGATACTAGGGATCAAACCCTAACAAAACTAACTCGATTACATGATAGATCTCATCCAACCCATCACCGTCCAGCAAGCCTATGATGAAATTACTCACGCACGGTGGTGAGCATCATGAAATTGGTGATGGAGGATGGTTGATGATGACGACGGCGACGAATCCCCCTCTCCGGAGCCCCGAACGGACTCCAGATCAGCCCTCCCGAGAGGTTTAGGGCTTGGCGGCGGCTCCGTATCGTAAAACGCGATGAATTCTTCTCTCTGGTTTTTTTCTCCCCGAAAGCAAATATATAGAGTTGGAGTTGAGGTCGGAGGAGCTCTAGGGGGCCCACGAGGTAGGGGGCGCGCCCTAGGGGGGAGGGCGCGCCCTCCACCCTCGTGGCCAGGGTGTGGGCCCCCTGGTCTTCATCTTTTGCAAGGATTTTTTATTATTTCCAAATAGACGTTCCGTGGAGTTTCAGGTCATTCCGAGAACTTTTGTTTCTGCACATAAATAACACCATGAAAAGTCTGCTGAAAACAGCGTCAGTCCGGGTTAGTTCCATTCAAATCATGCAAGTTAGAGTCCAAAACAAGGGCAAAAGTGTTTGGAAAAGTAGATACGACGGAGACGTATCAGTTACATGGCACTAGGTGTAGTGGGAAGTTTAGTTCCACCCCGGAAGTGGAAGAGGAGTTGGACCTCCTTATAAGGGATTCTCTTCTACATACTATTGGAGCTTGAGAAGAGATGAGGCCCTCGCGCACTCCTCCTCCGCCGCCCGCCTCGCCACGCCACGCCTCGTCACGACGCGCCGCGGCGCGCGTGAGCCGAGCCGAGCTCACACCTACGCGCTTATTTTTGCCAGTCGCTAACGGAGAGTTTCCGACAGCTGGGCCACGGTCTGAGACGTCGGATCGTTGGCTGTCATGGACGTGGGTCGAGCCCATGTCTCTCCACGCAGTGTACGGTGTCTCCGAACCCTAGCTGCCTTGATCAGATCGCATCGCATCTGCTCCACGCGCACGCCCACTGTCGTTCCGTTGCTGCTGCTACCGCCGGTGACTCCATCCCGTCCGCCGCGTACACGGTCGACGGGAGAGCAGGTCTCCGAAACCCCGTCTCTCCGATTCCTGTACGGGAGAGAGGCGAATAGGTTTTTGGGAAGCGACTGCTCGTCGTTCGTCTACGTCCGCGTTGTCCTCGTCATCACCATGTCCACCGACGCCGAACGTGCCGCCGCCGAGAAAGCTGAAGCCGACAAGAAGGCCGCCGAGGACGCTGCTGCTGCCACCACCGCCGCGGCGTCTGCATGGCCCACTGGAGGGTATAACGCGTTTATCCCGCTCCTGTTTATTTTCGTATTAACAGTACTAGTAGTATGTGTAAGTACGTCATCAATTCAGTCAATGCCATGCTAGTGATTTATCTATGGATTAAATTAGTCGAAAAATTGCCTATTTACTCAGCAATAGGTCCCTGCACTTCCGTTGACGAGTATTTTGTCAGCATCTCGATGCGGAGGTACAACTTCTAGCTGATCTTCGTCATGTTTTACATTGTTTCTCGGTACTTTTTACTGCAATGTGGAGGTCAGATTCTAGCTGATATATCTTCATGCTTTACCTTGTTTACCAGTGTCCCAATGTGGACGTAAAGATTATAGCTGATATATCTTCATGTTTTACCGTGTTTACCAATGTCCCAAATTTTTGTTTCGTCTTTGCTTTGAATTAGTTTTCTCTTACTTTGACTGAGTAGGACATTTATTTGAAATACTAAATTGTGGTGTCGCTACCTCTAAGGACCACTGAATCACGTTGTCGTGCGGGCGCCTTGATCTCGCATGCGGCTGTTTAAAGCCCCAGGGGCCAACCTCGCTCGAGCGTTGCCGACCAGCTCTCTTTTGCACAGAGAAAATGGTTGGATATATGTGCCTCCTCCATCTCTTATTCCCTGAAACGTAATTTGATGACTCATTGATGTCACACTCGCTTAGGATTAAACTGCACAGGTTAGATAGACATTTTGCCCTGTGTTTAATTACTACATGCACTGCACACTGTTCCATGTATATATTGGCTTCCCTATAGATACCTCTGTTGGTGAAAAGTTTTGACTTTCGAGTTTTGTCAGACGTGAGTTGCAGCAATTTTCAGTTACTTTTCTATGCCTGCCATTCATCTCTGAACCGTTGTGATGGAGATTGTAATACTGTGTTTAGAATATGTCAGTCCATATGCGAGATCTTATTTTCAACTTGGCAACCATGATTATAAATTAGTCATCTATACTTTACAAGCATATGAGATATGTGTAATTAATGTGCTGCATTAGAACTTCCATTGGGGAATTGCATAATAAGATCTTATAAACCCATCTTGTCATACACATTTTTCTGAATGGCAGATGTAAGTGCCAGGTAGCTAGCTTTGCACTAGGTTGATGTGAATATTTACTCTTGTTTTGCACTGGTACTGAAACTTGGCAGTTCATAAGGATTGGCAGCACGGACTGGAGACTCGTCCGAACCATCGTGGACACACCAAGGCAGGGGCTGCATGCTGCCAAGGCCGAGGCGGCTACCAAGAAGACTCGGCTCGGTGTAGTGACCGAGGAGGCACAGCGTATGCTCTTCTAATCAGTATGATGATTTGCATATGTAACAGTGCTACTCTCAATGGATTTGCTAACAATCTTCAGATTTCGAAATCAATAACTTCCGAACGTCCAACTTTTACGCTCTCGCCCCGAACGACCTTTTGATCATAGGATGTTAGCACTGATCCTAAAGCATGTTAAAGCAGAGGTCCACGGCTACGTCAGCTAGTGAAATCGTTCGGTAAAAGTGATCCTCATCCCGAACGAATGCTTCCTCCCCTGCCACACGCTCTCTTCATCCTTATCCTTTCATCCCACACACACTGACCCAGCCACCGCAGACGGTGAGCGGAGCCGCGGAGGCCGACCGCCGCAGCTGGCTGCGATACTCGCCGGCGCCGAGCACCAGGCCGGCGTGCTCCGGGTCCGAGCCGAGCGTCTCCATCTGCTGTCGTGGGCGGAGGCCGAGGGGCGAGTGACGCGGCGGTCGCCGAGGCCGCCGCCATCTGCGCGCTAATCGCCGTCGCCGAGCTGACCGTCCCCGACGCCATCGGAGTCCGCCATCGCTCCGAGCTGCGTCTCCTCCGCCGCGCACCTTCGCACCCGTCGTGACGGCGCGGCTGGAGGCGACGGCGCCGTCCAGCACCTTGGCGCCCTCCTCCTCATGAGCGACGGAACCCTCCTCGTCGTCTCCTCCGGCTTATCGGACGCCGGGGAATTTGTCTGTTGCGCGGCCGCCAGGAGGCGAGGGTGCCATCCTACACCGCGGCACCCTCCGCCGTCATGTCTCTCCTAGCACGGTGACCAGGCGATGCCCATGGGCGACGGGACCCTCCTGCTCGTCTTCTACGGGCGCTGCGGTTGCCGGGAATTCTAGGCCGGAGGCCGTCATGCACTATTTTTTGCTATCGCTGCTATGTGTCGCTACTGTCAGGTAGTGAGACGCCTGCAGGTATTCAGGTGTCTTCCTGTTCTCCTTCTTCTCTTCATTTTTTTTTGTGAAAGGGGCTATGTTAGGTGCAAATGATGGCAATTTTTGGTTGATGCTCATATTCATTTATAGTCTATTTTAGGTGCAGATGGTGACAGAGCTATTTAGGTGCAGAAGATGGCAAATTTGAGTAGAACTTGACATTTTTTGTGCAGAACATAGCAAATTATCAAACAACTTTTATTAGATTTTCCATTCCTACTATTTAGTGTACTTAGATTCTTGACTCACTTGAGTTGATGTTGAGTAGAACATCGCAATTCTGTTAAAAATATCATAGGTGGCAAATTGAGTACAATGTGACATTTATTTTCATTCTCTACAATGGATCATGGCAATCCACACACCATGGCAATTTTTTCTCTTTTTTTGCCATGGCAAATTTGACACTATTATTGCCATGGCATTTTCACTTTTAATGACATGGCAAATTTTAATTTATTTTGCCATGGTCCATGTGATATATTTGCCATGTCAATATAGTTAAGTTTGCCATGGCAAGTTCCACGTGTTTTTTGCCATGGCAAATTAAGATGTGTTATTACGGGGTGTTTTGCCGTTAAAAACAAACAATTTTTTTTGGAAGTTTCTAAAACATGGCAATCTTGCCATCCTTAAAATAGTTTGCCACCATTTTCTTCAAATGTATGCTAGATTTTATTTCTCTAAACGACAAACTTATTATATGGACCATGGCAAGTTTAATATAGCCTGATGCATGAAATGAATCTGTAGATGCACTCGTGCTAGCTGCCATTGGAACATGGCAAATTTGTAGATAATGTCGAAGATGGAAAACTTGAGTAGAATATGACTTTTTTTTTTGTGCACAACATGGCAAATTATCAAACAAGTTTTAGTAGATTTCCCATTCCTACTATTTAGTGTACTTAGATTCCTGACTCACTTGAGTTGATGCTGAGTAGAACATGACAATTTTTTTCAAAATGTCATAGGTGGCAAACTGACTAGAACGTGACATTTGTTTTCATTCTCTACCATGGCAAATTTATTTTGATGGATCATGGCAACTTTTTTACTCCATTTTTTTTGCCATGGCAAATTTAATTCCATTTATGCCATGGAAAAATTCTTTAATTAACATGTTCACAAACATGCAAACTTGCCATGGCAAAGTTGTAGGTGTTCAAAACCATGGCAAACTTTGCCATGACAACTTAAGGTGTTAAAATACATGCCATGATCTTGTAGATGTTCAAAAATTTAGGAAACTTGCCATGGCATTTTAAAATGTTCAAAAACATGGCAACCTTTAATATGTGCAAAAACATAGTAAGTTCTTTTAATTAACTTTGTTCAAAAACATGACAAACTTCTTTAAATAACTTGTTGAAAAACATGCAAACTTGCCATGGCAACTAAAGATGTTCAAAAACATGGCAACATTATAGATGTTTAAAAACATTTGCAAACTTGCCATGGCAATGTAAGATGTCAAAAACATTTGCAAACTTGCCATGGCAAAGTTAATATGTGCAAAAACATGGCAACGTTTTTTTTAATTAAGTTTGTACAAACACATGGCAAACTTCTTTCACTAAGATGTTCAAAAAATATAGCAAACTTGCCATGGCAACAAAAGATGTTCAAAAATATGGTAACCTAAGATGTACAAAAACTTGGCAAACTTGCCACGGCAACTTCTTCCTTTTTTGTGAACTTCGTAGTGTTGGCAACTTTTTGTATTGTAAAGATGCAGATTTGCTATGACTTCTTCCTTTTTACGCCATTTATGAAAACATAAACTTGAACATGGCAATTTCTTTAATAGAATGGCAAAAGACCATGGAAATTTTGCCGTGCAGAAGTCTAGTAGTTCATTAGTTTACAGAAAAACTATTGCTAAAAAAAGGTACAGAAAAACTGGGCGTTTTTACTAGTCATAACTTAACATGGGCCTTTTTTCACAGAAAAAAGGCCTGTAGGGCCCGGTGGATGGGGCGTTCGCGCTGGTTCGTTCTTCTCCCGAACGAAATCGTTCGGTCGATGCCCCTGCCCTCCCGAACGAGTCGTTCGGGCCGGGGTGTCTACAGCCCGAACGTCCGGTACTTATCGGCGTCCTCAGATTTTCGCATTTGCTGACAATAGCTTATATATATGGTATATGTGTCTTGGAATCTTGGTAGTGATTTAGTGGTTCTTCCTGTTAAGTTGTGCATATGAGGTACAACTCTTTCTCCACCTGGGCCTTACAGGTCATAATACCTTTACAAGTACCATGCTAATAAAAAATTCTTGATTAAGTCTATTATTTTTTCCGTTGCACTATACTTTATTTTAATTCCATTGCTCTCCATTATTTTGGTATCAAGGTCTAAAAATGCATGTTCTAGTACAATATTTGTTTTTTCGAATGCTGTCTTTTTTGCTAATAAATATATGGTCCAATCTGGATTCAAAATCTAAGAAATTTATGGCCTTGCGTAAATAGTTGCAGTTACACTATGATGGATTGTGTCTACTTTTCTTGAATGGAAAACAGAGAAGCCGAGATTCAGTCATTAGTCGATACAACAATGTCCTCCGTGAAATTGTGATTCGGGCGAGCCTAGCTTAGCTTGGGACCACTGGAGATTGTGTGGTGCAAGGGAGACAGACTCCAACGGATATTGTGTCGTGCTCAATGACAGCAACAACATGGATAGTGAGGTCATTGCCCTACATGATTGCCCTGTTTCCAATCTGTTGGGTAGTCCTATTTGGTTGATTGTATCTATAGTATGTTGAAAGCAGATGTAACCTCGTTGATTTTCACATTAGAGGCCTCTTCAGTATATCTGATCTTCTGTACGAGGAGCCTACAGTTTGTAATGTTCTATTTCTTTTGTGAAACCCCCACAACCTGTCTATGAACCATATGCATTAGACATTCCCACATGTATTAATTCTTTTTTTGAAAGGAATGCTAAAATTCTTATGTTCAACTATAATTTAAAATATCCAGTCCTTTCAGCACGGTCAAGTTTATACTTATTGGTGGACACGTGTGTTGCACATGTGTGTGGTTGGCAACGATGATCGCACTGATGGCGACGGTGAGGAGGCCAGATTCCGGAGCCTAATGTGAACCGTCAGCTGTGGAGAGTGCCCAGTGCCTACAATGACGGGGAGGCCGGAGGTGGAGGAGAGGCCGAGAAGGCCGAAGGCGGAGGGGAGGGGAGGGAGAGGCCGAGGGATCCGGCCGGAGGGGAGGGGAGTGATATGAGATAGTGGGAGAGCCGAAGAGTGCCGCCGCCGGAGCCGAACCTGCAATCGCTTGCCACCCTTGCCTTCAGTAGTTCAGCTAGGTTAGGAAATGGGGATTCATTTGGAATCGAAGGAGGGAGCGGCACGAAGACAAGGTGATCGTCTGGCGGCTGCTTGTGCGCCTAACCAAACACCCATTCGGTTTGGTTTTTTTTTTTGAGACAATTCGGTTTGGTGTGTGGCCACTGTTGCCTGCTGTGGGTGCAGTTTGGGTTGGACTTACTATCGTGGGCCAAATGTCAATGGACCGAGCCCAAAAAATAGTGCAAAATAAATTACAAATGAAATATAATATTTTAAAAAAATCATCACCATAGAAATGATACCATTTAAAAAATATTCTCAAAATTTTAAAAAACACTTTCTCAAAGTAAAAAATTCGTGTTTTTATAAAGAAAAAAATATTGATAAAAATTGCATTTTTCGTATAAAATGAAAGTGCGGAGCTGAAACAGGTAATTACGAACATTTTTAGGCTACGTCCAAATTTTATCGTACAAAAAGAATACTCGGTGTAACCTTATTTATGAGGTTTGCAAAAATTGGATTAAAAATATTGCATAATGGCACGTAGAGTTGGTTATATTTCATTTTTCGCTCGGTGCAACGTACGGGCATTTGTACTAGTCTCTCCCTAATAATAAAGCACGGATTGACTCGGTGGGTTCACCTTCATAATACGCTTCTTTCTATAAAATTATGCTTTCAGTTTTTTTCACCTATATTATTTTTTACATTTGAGGTGGTACTATTACTTCTTACCATCGAAAACTTAGTGCGGTACTGTCCAAACGAAAACTGATACGCCACAACCAGCTAGCGTGGGCTCAGCCCATCAAACAAACCAACCAAACGCAGTCCTGATGGGCCTCTACAGGAGGAAAAAATTAATGGCCTGGTGGGGATCGAACCCAGGACGTTTCTTTTCATCTCTTGGCCTACAACCAACCACGCTCCACTGGGCCCAGGAGGAGGAGCTCAGGGCATCTACACTGCCAAGCGCTTGAACAGGCGCTTATCAGCAAATAAAAAAATAGATTTTGATTTAGCATCTGTATTATAGTCTCTGCCTCCAACGCAAGCAGCGAAGTCCAGGCGCTACACGAGTAAAAAAAAAGAATAGAACGATGGCTAGCGTGGGAGGAAAAAGGGATGGAGCGCCCAGGGAAAGCTTTTGCATCGACGCTAATAACTTTCCTGGATTCAAGTGGGATTTGTACGTAACTGCCAGGAAATTAACCCTGGCGTCCGTGCTAAGAGCCCGTGTTGTACATGCCCTCATAGGAGGAAACAACAAAGTTAGCTGGCAGGTGGTCACCTCTCCCGTCGATCGCGGCGGCCTGGGCATCCCGGACATGGCCAGGTTCGCCGCGGCCCTGCGGCTTCGATGGCTCTGGCTCGCCTGGAAGTGCCCTGACAGACCATGGGTGGGATCGGGCACACCGTGCGACGACACAGATCGCGCCCTGTTCGCGGGGGCAACGGTAGTCACCATCAGAAGCGGCGAGCAGACGACCTTCTGGCACTGCAACTGGATTGGCGGCCGCCCCCTCAAGCAATCCTTCCCGGACCTCTTCAACCACTCCATCCGCAAGCACCGGACGGTGGCAGCAGCGCTCCACGAGGACAAATGGATCCATGACCTGCGACATGGCAACACCACCAACATCCTGCCGCAATTCGTTCAGCTGCTCAGGCTCATCAGAGCGGCGCGCATCACGCTCGATGGGGCCATGCGCGACGAAATCTGTTGGACGGCGGGCGGCGCCGAGTACTCCGCGCGCGCGGCCTACGCCATGCAGTTTTCTAGCCAACCGCGCTCTGAGCTCAAAAACCTCATCTGGAAGACCTGGGCAACGGGGCAAGTGAAGTTCTTCTGCTGGCTCCTGCACCACAACCGGCTATGCTGCAATGATCGGCTGCAGAGACGGGGCTGGGAAAACGCCTACTTCTGGCAGCTCTGCAATCGGAACCTCGAGACGTCGGTGCACCTCTTCTGGGAGTGCACGATGGCCAGAGAGGTTTGGCAACGTGCAGCGGCATGGAAGGGATGTGCCGCCCTGTGCCCTGCGGGCTGGTCACCGCCCAGTTCGACCATGGAGGTGGTGGCCATGATCGCAAACAAGACGGAGCCGGGCCACAGGAGAGGGATACTGTCGCTAACCGCCCTAATCTCTTGGCGCATTTGGCTGGAGCGAAACTGCTGCACCTTCAAGAACAAGCAGCCAAGCGCCAGCGACATCATCGGCTCTATCAGATGCGACCTGGAACAATGGCGCCTTGCCGGCGCAGCCTGTTTGGAGACCCCTTTCGGGGACCAAACGTGAGATATAAGTTTTTTGATCTTCAGGCTAGCTTTTGGGCTTCTCCAGTTGCTAGCTCAAATTTTTTGTTTTCAACTCTCTGCTACTGATCGCGTTCTCGATCAGTTAGAACTTTTTGTATTCTCCTCTCTGCTAAATCAATGAACGGATCCGCTAAAAATCAGTCGATTGAGACTTGGCGAAGTCTCAGTCGATTGCTCAGCTGTCCGATGTTGAGCAGCGTGTAGATTCGCGCTGAGGCTGGTTGTCCCTTGTTTCGGCCTGTGTAAGGCGTGGACCGGCCCATTTTCCTTTTCTTCTTGTGGAACCGCGATCCCGCGCGAGCGTTTGCTTTTTTTAATGGGCTGGGCTGTTTTTCCATGCGGGCTTTTTTTTTGCTGTTTTGTTTTTTTAGAAGTGGAAGCGGCCGCCCCCATGGTGATTAAGAAGAGGTGAACGGGCAGTCAGAGCTCAATCCACATCGTCTCTCTCCATTCCTCAATATCAAATCAAAAGACGAACCAGAGGACGAGAGAGGGGAATGGCCGGCGCTGCTGATGCAGTGAGTGGCAAATTTGGCAAATTTGACCTATAGTTGAAATCAAATCACAGAATGAACTGTCCATGAAACTATTTCACACGGCTGACCCTTGGCGCCTAACTCTCAGGCGCTGCACTAGTGCAACGCCCAGGAGCCAGGCGCTACACTGTGTAGTGTGGCGCCTAGCTCTCAGGCGCTGCACGCTGACTTGGGCACATATGAGTGCGACGCTGGCCGTGTAGCACCTATCTGTGAGGCGTTACACAGTAGGGTGTGGCGCCGGCGTGGCGGGCGCTACACAAAAGGGTCAGGGGAGTGAAATAGTTTCAAGGACAGTTCATTCTGTGAACTGATTTCAACTATAGGTCAAAATTGTCAAATTTGCCGCAGTGGGTTCCCCCCTAATTTTTCTTCTCCATCCTTCTTTCTGTCTTGTTTTTGCTGATGCTACACCGTAGATCTGTAGGGGATTGGGGTCCTTCTTTCTGTCTTGTTTTTGCTGATGCTACACCGTAGATCTGTAGGGGATTGGGGGGGGGGGGGGTTAGTTTTGTTAGTGGATCGAGTGTAGATTAGTAGATTCAAGTCTACGATGGACTCCAGAATTTATAGGCATTTTTTTGTATCCTTACTTGTTCAAGCAATCAACAGATTGGAGGATTGATTTTGGAGGTGGTAGTTTGTACGAACAAGTTCAAGTTGTATTTTTGTAGTGTCTCAAAGGGGGCGGCCAGAGTAAGCGGCTGCTAGGCCTTTTTTTTAGGTGGTGCAGACCTAACGCCAAGTTAACCTCACTTTTTAGTCTTTTTAATTTCAATTTTTTTGTTAGCTTCCTAGTCTGAAAATAGATTTTAGTCCAGGGGCTTGTTGTGAGTCAGCAACATGAGGTCCTCGCCCAAGCTAAGTTCATGTCTGCTGCAATGTAGGAATGTGTTACTGTGCCCATGTATCCAGTAGAGTAGATAGGATTTTTGTATGTCCATAATTCCCCCGCAAGATGAGGTACCGTTCTTTTTCTTTTTGTATTAAATATCTGATTAGTAGTTTGAAGCAGAGAATTGCGTCCATAGTTTATATTTTTTTATGTTTTTTTTTGCATGTTGAATGCACAATAGTGTCTCTCGCTTAATGAATGATATGCACACTCGTGCGTATTCGAGAAAAAAATAGTGTCCCTCGCTCAGGCACGTCGATCGGCAATGTCGGTGTGGCAGATCATACTGCCGAAGTTCTTGTTGGTGATATACCTCATATCTGAAGAGATTAGGGTAGTTGTTTGTGTGGATCAAGCAAAGTTTAATAGCTTCAACTCTATAGTCAACTCTAGGATTTTTTAGTTATTTTCTCGTGTCCTTATTGTTCAAGCAGCCAATAGATTTGGAGGTGTTTTTGTGTGTTTTTTCATGCAGTTGTAAGGTGCTGGAGAGTGTGGCAGATCATACTGTTTTTGTGTGTTTAAGTTCAGTTAGGTTCAGTTAGTCTGGTTCTTTTTCTGCTTCTTCATATGTAAAGCCAAGTAAATTGTACTTCTTTAGTCTGAACCAAGTAAATTGTACTTCTTTAGTCTGAAGTTCAGTTAGGTTCAGTAAGGTGCTGGAGATGTACATGCATGCATATTCATTTTTGTACACTTTTCTTTTTTTGCAAAATAAATTGCATTGGATACTAAATTTGTTAACAATACATGAACTATTATAGCCAAGTAGCTATAATAGTGATTAGTATCTTTTTTGTTTTTTTACTGGAAGTAGTACTAGTAGCACCACCATTTTTCTATGTAGGTACATTTAGTTCAGAGGTTAGACTCATGACCATCACATGAGTATTTTCTGATCTGTCGAGTAGCAAAAAATGAAATATCTTAGCCTAGATTAGCATCGTTTCTGAATTAATTTAGTCATAAAAATGTATTAAAAAGCAAGATTTTTGTCATTTTTGGGGGGCAGGATTTAATTTCAGGAACCTGAACGGACCCTGTGTGAAGCTATTCGAAACTACTTTTTGTTTGTAATTCCTTTTTTTTCCAGAAGAGCGTAATAGTAACCACATGTACAGCAATACTTTCGTTTCTTCTCTTTCCTGAAACTGAAACTACTAGTCTTTTTACAGCATAAGTACTTTTGTTTTGGTTGTACCATCGGGTAAGCATGGTTTTTGGGCTTTTTTTGCAGTCATTAAGCTGCATGAATATATTGTGAAATATATATATATGTTTCTGAGGTGAAAGAATGACACTATAAAGTGTTATTTTTAGTGAGTTACCCATTCTAATTTTTTTTGCTTCCTTTTTTGATGTGTACAGGGGGTTTGTGGAGTTTGTTTCAACCATTGCAAGTATGAGAACAAGGGAAGCGGTTTCAGCATGCTTCCATGGGAGGAGTTCAAGAATGCAGGGGTAACTCACTCCTAACTTTTTGTACTAATGTCATCACAATACTCACAACTTTTTGTCGTGACATCACTCCTAACTTTTTTGTTTTTTTTTGTTCAAATCAGGTTGTGCCTTGCAATGAAAGGGCCTGTTTCAACAATGCGACAGGATAGAAGGTGACGTTTGTGGCAAACCAACGGGCATACACTGTAAAGTGTTACAAGGGTCGCAGAAAGAGCGCTATGTATGGGAGAGGTTGGAGGAAGTTCTATGAAGACAACAATCTGGGCAAGGGTCAGATGGTGGTGTTCTACCTGGATGAACCTTCGCCTACGGCATCTATTTTGTGGTTCCAGGTGGGCAACGGCTCTGAAGATGAACAGCCTATGGAAGAGGGTGATCCCATTGAAGATTCAGATTCAGGTAATGAGGATGGAGAAGCTTCAAGCGATGATGGTGAAGGCATTGTTCGCACTAGGGGGGGCTTTTGCTTAATGAGACAGAGGATGTTCAGCTACAAGGGCTGCTGCCTCTCAGTGATGGTTTCATCAGGTTTGCTTTTGTTCACCGCCTCACAAGGACTGACATTCGCTTGGGCATGATGGTATGTATCTTTTTGTCTTCGTTTTTTTTTGTATGTGTATGCTACAGGCATATATATGTGAACACACAATGCAAATATGATTCCTTGAAAGAGAAGGGGCGGGGGTAATATGGATTCTGAACCAAAAATATAAAAAAAATTGTATTAGTTTTTAGTATCTGCAAGCATGTTTTGAACATGTATTCATGCTAAGTTTTTTTTCCAGTACGCTCTTTTCCAAGCAAAAAAATCTGAATTGTGTTTTTTACCCGTTTTTTAAATTATTCAAAGACCAAAGAAAGTTTGATTGTTTTGATATAAACACTCATATTTTTTCGTGTCTGTTTGTGTTTTTTTTTGATAGAAAATACCCAAGAAAGTTGCTGCTGCCACGCCGTTTGAAGAACAGGGGTTTGTTGGTATTTCTGTGGATGGTCGGAGATTCAAAAAAATCTCATACAAAACTGCTGATGATGGCCACATTGTGTTTGGCAGCAAGAAGTGGAAAGACTTCGCAGCTAGCAGAGGACTCAAAGTCAACACAGCTGTTCTTATTGGCTTCAAGAGCAGCGAGAGGGATGATGTCCATGTCCTGGTTATCTCGAAGAAGCTTGGCTAGGCAGCAGCCACATCAACTGATGACAAGCAGAGCTGCGTCTATAATACTCATCTTTTGGGTATTCTATATATTTCTGTGTCGAAGTCTGTATGACGAACATTTTTTCATTTTTATGCCATGTTGAACCTGTCAGTGTAGTTTGCGTTTCCTATGTGTCCACCGAACAATGCGGCTTGAATAATATATGATGGGAACTTTTTTCTACATTATATTCAAGTGTTTCACCTAAGTTTTTTTGTTGATTTTTTCAGTAACCATACATATACTTTTTAATTTATGTGTACATGCTTTTTTTTAAATGTCAAAATGTGTGCTACTGTATTCGTTTCAAGGACAGCAGACTTCCTCTATACATGTCAATTTTTTTCCATGCTATCCAACCAGCTTATGTGTTTTTAATTGTGGTGTCGAGGAACACGCTCCTTACACACAAACGAATGGAGAATGTGGACGATGAAACTTTATTGATTTTTTTAAGCCTGTCGTGATCTAATTTTGCTTGCATGTTTTTTTTCTAAAATGATTACTGGGGGCAATTACATGTTTTTTTGTCGCAACTAGGGGGGGGGGGGGACCTTTGTTTTGTTGGAGGGGGCGGCGTCAAAAGACATGGCCCCCAATTTACATGTTCCGCACTAGGGGGCACGTAAAATTGCATGTCTTTTCTACATTGGTCGCAACTAGGGGAGGGGACATTTGTTTTCTTGGTCGCAACGCGGGGAGTAGGGGGGGGGCACCTTTTTGTTTGGTCGGAGGGGGAGCCGTCGAGAGACACGGGGGCCCATTTTGCATATCCCACACTAGGCACGTAACTGCATGTCTTCTCTAACTTGGTCGCAACTCGACTACCCTATGTTTTTGTCGAATGGGGCGGCGTCGAGAGACATGGGGCCCAGTTGCATGTCCCACACCAGGCATGCAACTGCATGTCTTCTAGCTTGGTCGCAACTAGAGGGCATTTTTTGTCTTTGTCAGTGGGCGCGGCGTCGAGAGACATGGGGCCCCAGTTGCATCTCCCACACTAGGCACGCAACTGCATGCCTTCTAGCTGGGTTGCAACTTGACTTCCATTTTTGTTGCTTGCCGGAGGGGTGGCTTCTAGTTTTCTGGTCCCAACTCGGGGAGGGGGGGGTACCCAATTTTTTGTCGAATAGGGCGGCGTCAACAGACATGGGGCCCAGTTGCATGTCCCACACCAGGCACGCAACTGCATGTCTTCTAGCTTGGTCGCAACTGGAGGGATTTTGTCTTGTCGATGGGCGCGGCGTCGAGAGACATGGGGCGGGCCAGTTACATGTCCCACACCAGGCACGCAATTGCATGTCTTCTAGCTTGGTCGCAACTCGACTTCCATTTTTGTTGTTTGCCGGAGGGGCGGCTTCTTGTTTTTTGGTCGCAACACGGGGATGGGGGGGGGGGTACTCGGAGCGGCGTAAAGAGACATGGGGCCCAGTTGCATGTCCCACACTAGGCACACAACTGCATGTCTTCTAGCTGGGTTGCAACTTGACTTCCATTTTTGTTGGTTGCCGGAGGGGCGGCTTCTAGTTTTCTGGTCCCAACTCGGGGAGGGGGGAAGGTACCTTTTGTTTTGTCGAATGGGACGGCGCCAACGGACATGGGCCCAGTTGCATGTCCCACACCAGGCATGCAACTGCTTGTCTTCTAGCTTGGTCGCAACTAGAGGGCTTTTGTCTTGTCAGTGGCCGCGGCGTCGAGAGACATGGGGGGCCCAGTTGCATGTCCCAGACCAGGCACGCAATTGCATGTCTTTTAGCTTGGTCGCAACTAGAGAGGATTTTTTCTTGTCGGAAGGGCGCGACGTCGAGAGACATGGGTGCCCAGTTGCATCTCCCACACTAGGCACACAACTGCATGCCTTCTAGCTGGGTTGCAACTTGACTTCCTTTTTTTTTGGTTGCTGGAGGGGCGGCTTCTAGTTTTCGGATCCCAACTCGGGGAGGGGGGCAGGTACCCAATTTTTTGTTGAATGGGGCGGCGTCAACAGACATGGGGCCCAGTTGCATGTCCCACACCAGGCACGCAATTGCATGTCTTCTAGCTTGGTCGCAACTAGAGGGCTTTTGTCTTGTCGATGGGCGCGGCGTCGAGAGACATGGGGGGCCCAGTTACATGTCCCACACCACGCACGCAATTGCATGTCTTCTAGCTCGGTCGCAACTCGACTTCCATTTTTGTTGTTTGCCGGAGGGGCGGCTTCTTGTTTTTTGGTCGCAACTCGGGGATGGGGGGGCGGGTACCCGGAGCGGCGTCAAGAGACATGGGGCCCAGTTGCATGTCCCACACTAGGCACGCAACTGCATGTCTTCTAGCTGGGTTGCAACTTGACTTCCATTTTTTGTTGGTTGCCGGAGGGGCGGCTTCTAGTTCTCTGGTCCCAACTCGGGGAGGGGAGCAGGTACCCAATTTTTTGTCGAATGGGGCGACGTTAACAGACATGGGGCCCAGTTGCATGTCCCACACCAGACACGCAACTGCATGTCTTCTAGCTTGGTCGCAACTAGGGGGCTTTTGTCTTGTCGATGGGCGCGGCATCGAGAGACATGGAGCCCGAGTTGCATCTCCCACACCAGGCACGCAACTGCATGTCTTCTAGCTTGGTCGCAACTTGACTTTTCCATTTTTTTTATGCTTTGTCGGAGGGGGGGCTTCTAGTTTTCTGGTCCCAACTCGGGGAGGGGGGGTACCCAATGTTTTGTCGAATGGGGCGGCGTCAAGAGACATGGGGCCCAGTTGCATGTCCCACACCAGGCACCCAACTGCTTGTCTTCTAGCTTGGTCGCAAATAAAGGGCTTTTGTCTTATCGGTGGGCGCGGCATCGAGAGACATGGGGGGCCCAGTTGCATGTCCCAGACCAGGCACGCAATTGCATGTCTTTTAGCTTGGTCGCAACTAGAGGGATATTTTCTTGTCGGAAGGGCACAACGTCGAGAGACATGGGTCCCAGTTGCATCTCCCACACTAGGCACACAACGGCATGCCTTCTAGCTGGGTTGCAACTTGACTTCCAATTTTTGTTGGTTGCCGGAGGGGCGGCTTCTAGTTTTCTGGTCCCGACTCGGGGAGGGGGCAGGTACCCAATTTTTTGTCGAATGGGGCGGCGTCAACAGACATGGGGCCCAGTTGCATGTCCCACACCAGGCACGCAACTGCATGTCTTCTAGCTTGGTCGCAACTAGAGGGCTTTTGTCTTGTCGATGGGCGCGGCGTCGAGAGACTTGGGGGGCCTAGTTACATGTCCCACACCAGGCACACAATTGCATGTCTTCTAGCTTGGTCGCAACTCGACTTCCATTTTTGTTGTTTGCCGGAGGGGCGGCTTCTTGTTTTTTGGTCGCAACTCACGGATGGGGGGGGGGGGTACCCGGAGCGGCGTCAAGAGACATGGGGCCCAGTTGCATGTCCCACACCAGGCACGCAACTGCATGTCTTCTAGCTGGGTTGCAACTTGACTTCCATTTTTTGTTGGTTGCCGGAGGGGCAGCTTCTAGTTTTCTGGTCCCAACACGGGGAGGGGGGCAGGTACCCAATTTTTTGTCAAATGGGGCGACGTCAACAGACATGGGGCCCAGTTGCATGTCCCACACCAGGCACGCAACTGCATGTCTTCTAGCTTGGTCGCAACTAGAGGGCTTTTGTCTTGTCGATGGGCGCGGCGTCGAGAGACATGGGGCCCGAGTTGCATCTCCCACACCAGGCACGCAACTCCATGTCTTCTAGCTTGGTCGCAACTTGACTTTTCCATTTTTATGCTTTGTCGGAGGGGCGGCTTCTAGTTTTTTGGTCCCAACTCGGGGAGGGGGGGGGGGGGTTACCCAATGTTTTGTCGAATGGGGCGGCGTCAAGAGACATGGGGCCCAGTTGCATGTCCCACACCAGGCACGCAACTGCATGTCTTCTAGCTTGGTCGCAACTAGAGGGCTTTTTTCTTGTCGGTGGGCGCGGCGTCGAGAGACATGGGGGGCCCAGTTGCATGTCCCAGACCAGGCACGCAATTGCATGTCTTCTAGCTTGCTCGCAACTAGAGGGATTTTTTCTTGTCGGAAGGGCGCGACGTCGAGAGACATGGGGCCCCAGTTGCATCTCCCACACTAGGCACGCAACTGCATGCCTTCTAGCTTTGGTCGCAACTAGGGGGGCTTTGTTTTGTCGGAGGGGGCGGCGTCAAGAGACACGGGGACCAGTTGCATGTCCCAAACCAGGCACGCAACTGCATGTCTTACAGCTTTGGTCGCAACTAGGGAGGGGCTTTGTTTTGTCGAAGGGGGCGGCGTCAAGAGACATGGGGACCAGTTGCATGCCCCACACCAGGCACGCAACTGCATGTCTTCTAGCTTTGGTCGCAACTAAGGAGGGGCTTTATTTTGTTGGAGGGGGCGGCGTCAAGAGACATGGGGACTAGTTGCATGTCCCACACCAGGCACGCAACTGCACGTCTTCTAGCTTTGGTCGCAACTAAGGGGGGAGGGGGCTTTGTTTTGTCAGAGGGGGCAACATTGAGCGACATGGGGCCGAGTTGCATGCCCAACTATACTCATGCAACCGCATGTTTTTCTAGCATGGTCGGAACTTAGTGTCTTCCAACTTAGTTGCAATTAGGGGCCTTTGTTTTACCGAAGAGGGTGACAATAAGAGAGGGCAACAACTAGTCATGCAATTGCGAGCGTTGTCCCCTGGAGTATAACTACATGTTCTTTTACAAACAATTTTTTTCTCAAACTAGACTTTTTTTGCTTGGTCGGAAGGGGGCAGCTCCCCCGTGAATCCTCTACCCTCACTATGTGTCATACGAGCACCATAACACCGCTGTTTTAAACCACGCTCGCGAACACAAATCAAGCATGCTCTACCCTCACTGTGTAGAGGATTTATGAAAAAAAATTCATATACATTTGTTTACTTTCTTCTTTTTGCATTTTTTTGTTTTCCCAAGGATTTAAGAAAAAATAATATTTTTTTTGTATCTTATTCTAACGACGGAGCTCATTTTCTCAAAAATAAAAGGAGCATATTAAGGAAGAAGAGTTACTTGTCCAGATCCTTGGACACATTTTTTAATACTTTTTTGTGAAGGAAAGGAGCTTTTTCGAAACGGAGGCAAAAGATTTGTCCTAGCGATTAATTAAGCAGAGATAATTGCCCAACAAATCAACGGAAAACAGTGACTATACACGGTGTGCTGCTGTTTTCTATTTTCTTTTTCTTTTCTTTAAGTCTCCGGAATGTGGACCCGGGCTCTACTTCTTTCTAGAGGTCACCCAACGGCACATAGACACAGAGAGAGAACGGGAAAGGAAGGAAGCCGCATCACGGGGGCGGTCACATCCAAGGTTTCCGGGGTGGAAGTCGCCGGCGACGAGATGCTCGTCGACGCCCGCGGCGAGATGCTCGGCGGCGCCCCTCTAGAGTCCTCGCGCCCCGCTGATGAGGTGAGCTACGGACCCTTTTCCCCTCTCTCCCCTCCACCCACACAATCGCGCCCCCGTTTGCGTGTACGCGAGGTGAAATCGAGCTGCGGATGTCCATTTTCTGCAGTATAGGATTCATAATTTGTTGAGAATCACGATTCCGTGAGGGAATTGCAAGTCTAGAAGAGGGATTTTGGTGTGTTTTCGTGCAGCGGCATGGGGCAGGGGGGGGGGGGAACTAGCGTGGTCGGCCGTGAGGTGAAATGGGCACCGGTGGTGCTGCCCGACGAGAAGGTGTCAGGGGCAGCGTGGCCGTCTTCTCCATCGTTCTCCGGCGGCACCCCGGCCAGCGCCACGCCCGGTCAGCAGGATGGGGAACTTAGTAGGACTATGTCTGAATTTTACTATCTGCTCTATGAGAGCGTCAGTCTAATTCTGTTCACTGTCAGAAGGCATTCTATTTTGTTTGTGTTTTTTCTGAACTTAACATGTGGGAGCTGCTCAAATACAACGGCAACTAATCAATTTAGAGAGCGGGGACACGAATCATGGACAGATATGTATGCATGTTTTTGCAGTTTGCTGCTTGTTTTTTAGTTTTGACATCTTGATATGCGGCGTCAAGTCTAGTCCCCTTGCAGAATTTGCCAACTGGAATTGGAGCGAATGATTCCTGTACTTGAACAATGTTTGTGCACTCTGTTTCCTGAAAATTCAGAGTTTGTGTACTTGAACATGTTTTTATCTGTACTTATGTTTTGAACAAGATATATCTGTGATTCACAAGTAAATGATGGCACCAGAACTGCTAGTATATAGCAGAATTTAGGAGTTTTGTAGTCCCCTCGCTGAATTCACGCAAACTGGAATATGTTTTGCGTCTTGTCCCCTGGCTGAATTCGCTAACTGGAATATGTTGCGTCTAGTCCCCTTGTCTAGTCATTCAGTGATTTGTGAGCATGGGAGGGATTTTGTATTTTGTTGAGATTGCGAGAACGTACGCACCTAAGAACGTTTTACAATTTAGGTCTGCACAATTTGTTGCAAACATCCTCCCTGAGTTTAGAAGCAAAACATACAGCCGGATCAAACCATTTTTTTTTTTTGAAAGAATGCAGCATGCTCCAAGATGGCAGGTGTCTTTTTTGGGGTAATTTTTTGTCGCTGTTTCAAACCGAAAAAAGATACTATTTGTGATTCTCTTTCTGCTACTTGCAACTCTTTTTGAGAAATCAAGTATATATTAGGCCATATTCCTCTTTGAGGACAATGTTCGGTTTATTTTCCTATGCGTAAATTCCTCTTAACCAATTCTAAACCATATCCCGGCTCTGTATCTTATTTTCTTAGCTAAGTGGCACAGTAAAGTTTTTGAGAGGGAATCCAGTGATCATTTTTCTTTTTCTTTTTTTGTCTTTTGTGTGTAAATCCACTTTTGTGATCTATATTTTTTAAATTAATGTGCCTCTTTTTTTTATGGAGCAGTGTCTGATGGATGCCCGCAAGAAGATTGAACACGAGATCGAAAGTAAAGCCAAGGCGTCCTTGAAAGAAGGGTTAGGTCAAGAGCTTAAAACTGTACGCACTCGAATCTCATCATCATTTTTTTGTGTTTTGATTTAACCCCTTTTTTGTACATTTTATTATGAATCTCATCATCAATTTTTTTTGGGCATGAAGTTTGTGGAGATGGAGTATATGGTGTGAATATAGATTCTGGGATGGAGTTTGTGGATATGACGATTTTTTTGGGGCATGTTTTCCGTTGCTTTAGTCGTACTTGGTTGTCACTGATGTATTGTTCAATTATTTTTTGGCAATGCCTGTTTGAATTTTTTTCTGAGGCATTTGGCATACTGAGGTAGTTGATTTTTTGTTTTGAGACAATGTGTGTGTTCTACACCAAGCTGGGCCAGTGTTGTGTTATACATAGTTCTGTTTCTAGGCAATTCTAGCCAGACTCCATTCCCTCACACAAATCTGAGCTGAGCTAGTACTTGCAACGGAGGGACACGTGGGTGGGCGGCAGCGGCCAATGTGTGGGTATGCGTGCGTGCATGCTTCGCGTGGCGCGACTAGCATTGTGGTTGGGATCGGATGTCCACACCGCGAACCAGGCTGTGACTTTGACCACCTGCTAGTTGTCCTTCTTCTTTTTCCTCACACACGAAAAAAGAAACCTGCTACTTTTTATTAAGTATTGTTTTTGCCTAACTGCATCTCACTCAGCAACACCTTTCTCAAGTCTGCACTACTAACCGAATCAATCATAATCGTTGTGTTTTTCACTTTCCCTTATTTGAATTTAGACTCCAAGATCATAATCCTTGTCTCTGATGCATAACTTTTTTGAATGATTTTGGTGCAGTATTTTTTTCTTTAGCTAACTGCACAGTAAAGTTTTGAGAGGGAATCAAGTGATCATTTATCTTTCTCTTTTTTGTGTTTGTGTTAAATCCACCTTTTCTTTTTAGCTAACTACCTCTCTTTTTGTTAAATGCAATCACCCATTTGTATGCTTTTTACAATGTCTACTGCTTGGTTTTTCGTTAAGCATTAGCAAACAGGCCTGACAAACAGCAAAAAGCCAGCAGAAAGCCCATACAACAGTAGCAGCTTGTTGGTCCAGCCTCAACCACGACAAACAAAGTGAGAAGCCCAGCCCAAAGTAACAAACAAACAAACAGGGGGAAAACGAAATAAGCCCAGGTGCTAAGCCGTTTCAACCCAGCAGAAACAGAGCTACTTAACAGGCCTAATCTGCATGCGATGACGTCAGCAGACTGAGGAAGTCTCAGTCGACTGAGACCTAGACACTCCCATCAATGAAAAGCCAGGCAATCTGGATCTTTTAAAAAAATACAACCAATCACGCCATGTATTGCCTGTGCTAGGCCGTCCAGTTGTACGTGAATCAAGCAGCCAGTGGAAAAAAGGTACGGTCAATAAAAGAAGGACTCGGGGGACATGCATGGCTCTCCCTGCGAGAAGAGCAACTTAATTATATAGAGCCAAGAGCCATGTGCATGCCCACAATCACGTCCCAGCCACCATGGAGTTTGACCAGGGAGTCACGATGTCCATGTCCGCCGTATAGAAGAGCTACGCAGCTGTAGTTAAACAGGATCAGCCACGAGATTTACTTATAAAAGAGTAGCCGCATCAACAAACAAGCAAAGAGAGCCATATTATAAGAAAAAAAATCCGCTGCACAACACCGGCCGCTTGTAGGAGATACGGGACTCCTTAATAAAAGGGAAACGTTTATACCCGGCGCGCCGGCCGAACATTGGGCTGGTCGCGTGCGGGACGTTCGATTGAGAGTCATCATGTGGCCAGAACAGACCGTGACCCCACCTTATCCCTTCGCTATGGTTGCCTTCTTCTTCCGCTCTCTCGCTCCCCAGCTGCTTCCCCATCGTCCGAGCGCGCCCCGCGGCTCCCGTCGACTATGCGCCGGCGAGCTGCTACCAGAGGTGGCCGGAGATACGAGGCGGAGCGCGCGCCGGCGAGATCCACACCTCCTCCCTCCACGCGGCTCCCATCGCTAACCTCTCCCCATCTTCTCCGCTAACCCCGCGCCGTCCAAACCACGGCTGCTGCCGAGAATGCCATGGACGACCTCCGCACCTCCTCCCTCCCCCCATCTGCCCACTTCCCCCTCCCCCCTCTTCTAGATCTGCGGCGGCGGTCACACGGCCGTCGGCGTCACACATCTACCTGCAGGCGAGGCATTACAGAACCTGCCGCAGACCCCCGTGTGTTGCAACCTCTAAAAAAAAAGCTTCAAACTCTATATGAAAAGCTTCAACCGTATATACAGAAAGCTGCAAACCTTCAGTGCTATCGGGGGAAGCTACAACCGTCTACAGAAAATGCTACAACCTTTAACGAAAAAAGCTTCAACTTAACGATAGAGGAAGCTTTCACCCAGGCGCTGCTCAAAACGAAAAAAGTTTCAATCGTTTACAGAAAAGCTTCTACCGTAGAGGAAAAAAGCTTCAACCTTCGAGAGAGAAAGCTACAACCAAACTCTGCACAATCAGCGAAGTTGCAACCGTTCGACAGAGAAAGCTTTTGAAATCGTATGTGCAAAAAAAGTTTCAATCGTTTACAGAAAAGCTTCTACAACCGATGACGGGATTTGCTACAACCAATGGGGGCCATCCCACGGCGGTGGTGACCACGGCCTGACGGTGGTGCCCACGGCCCGACGCTGGTGCTGCAACCAGTTTGTTTTTTTGCTACAACCAACCTTTTTTTTGCTACTAATGTCTTCGGATTTTGCTGGAAACAACCCATTTTTTTGCTATCGGCCTCTTGACTTTGCTGCAACCGGTGTCTGGTTTTGCTTCCACTGTATCATGTTTTTGCTGGAACCGGTGTTTCATGTTTTTGGTTCCACCCTGTGCGAGTTTTTTGCTGGAACCGATGCCTCATTTTCTTTTTTTTGTTTCCATGGTGTGTTTGATTTGCTTGAATCGGCACTGGTTTTTGCTACCACCACTTTTTTGGTTGTAAGCGACGCGACTATGCCATTTTTGATGCTGCAACCGGCGACGAGGATGGCCGGCTGCATCGGAGTTGTGCCGCCGCACCGGAGCTGCGGTCGTCGCCATGGGGAGCTGCAACCGCGGGAGCAGGCTGCTGCATGCACGAAGACGGCGACGGCGACCGACAGCGACGAGGGCAACCGGCGACGAGGGCAGCGACGGCGACCTACAGCGACAGGCGACGAGGGCAGCGACGGCGACCGGGCGACCGGCGACGAGGGGCAGCGACGGCCGGAGAACGTGCGAGCGGTTCTTCAAGGCCAGGCGCGTCGTGCGGTGTTGGTTTGACGAAGACGCGGGCGAGAGGTGAACGAAGACGAAGATTAGATCGTAATCGAACGGTTATTAGTAGGCCTATCGGACGGCTGCGGGCCGATTGGCCCAACGATTGGGCCGGTGCGCCGGCGCAGATCGCTGCCCTTAATAAAAGAACAAAAGGCGCAGCCCAGTCCCCGTGTGGGCGGGCACATGACGAGAAGACCTCACGCGGGCCGCTTGCTCAACAATTTTCTTGGTCACTGTCTCCCTCCAATCTTAAGTTACTTTTTTTGCGGAAACGTGTCTTAAGTTACTATTTTAATTTCCCCCAATGACAGTGCCCTTAATAAGCTAAGCATATTGCCTCGGTGTCAAGGAATTTCCTATTACGTGTGTGTATGCAGCGTGCTCCCATTAATTGGATCCATTATGCATTTTTTTTCATGATTGATTCTGTAATGTACTTCTCCATACACAACAACAGGGCCAGGCCTTGGTGTATGGCCAAAGGGGCGACCGCCCAGCGGCCCGGCCGGAGGAGGGGCCCATGATCTGGTATGCTTGTATAACTAGGAAAGGAAAAAAATGGAGGAATCGAGATGGGCTAGGCCCAAAGAGTTGATCGCTAGGGATAGGAAAACATGATTAGGTTTGGCTCAGAAAAAGAAAGAAAAGGAAAACATGATTTTGTTGGGAATAATTTAGGGTTTGTGGTCTACCCCCTATTCCTCTGCACTTATCCATGGTGCCGCTCACACTTCGCATATTTGAGGCTAGGGCCCCAAAAATCTCAGGACCGGCCCTGCACAACAAATAATAGCTTTTAAAAGTTCAAATTAAGTCCAAAAGTATTGAATTTTTTTACGCTCGTCTTGCATAAGGAGAGTAGGTCGCCGAGTACGCAATATCAAATGGAAGGTATAAATGAACAAACTAATTTGGTTGAGTTACGAGCTTGATCAAGTGAATTTAAACAAGCGATGCGGATGTAGATTAAGTTTGAACTATATGACGTAAGGGTGAGAGCAGACTAAGTCTAACCTATATCTAGACTATATAAATACATCAACCTCTTATTCATGAATCTCATGGTGTGTAGTTGGTAATAACGTTATTCCTCTCTTAAGTAAATGGTGTAGGTCTTGCCGTTCACAACACTGACCCACGCATCCGTCAATGATAAGGCCCTCGCCACCATGTGTCGCATGCTATTCTTCGTGTCGCCAATGGGTCCATATGATTCATCATCAATGGCTACCTTCTCTTTGCCCACACCTTCATCCACATCTCCATTGATTCACTTCGACCTTATTTGCACTTCTGTTGGCTCGTCGTTAACGATATCTATTCACGTAAAGTTTGCTTTCTAGGCGGAGTTCCATAAGATCTCCACGGTTTGGATCGTTAGTGATGCGTACGGATTTATTTCTCCCTTTGCAACACATAGTTTCTTTTACTATACCTACTACTATAGGGAGAAGTACTCCTGCCCCATCCATCGTAATTTTGCGGAAAACCCCCTACCATTCTTTGAAATTAACCCGCGGTCCTATTTTAATCTATATCTACTCATAAAGGGAGAAGTGCATCTGCCCGTCAATGATTTGCTCTTCTTTTTAGAAAACCCTATAACTTTTGGTTAATCTACCTGCGGTCCATCCACTATTTTTGGGTAGATTCAAATGATTTTTAAAAATATCCATATCTTTTAAACCTAACTCTAATTTTGCACGTTATATATGAAAATTGACTAGCAAAATATGTAGAATCTGAATATGATGTTGTTTTACCTGTTAAACATTTATCTAACGATATTTAGGATGCAATTTTAATCAATAGTGCACGATCCAGCTTTCCTTCATACCAGCGTATATCCGGATTGGAAGTCAAAACCTCAGCAAAATAAGTTTGGAGGCGAAAGAAATCATCTATTACCATGCATGCACGCCTTGGCAAACCCTCTAGGAAAATAATAGATTCCTCATCTTATGCGGAGAGATAGACACCATAGAATTGACCATATTCAAACGTGTTATGATTGTGTGAGCACAGCGGTCACCGTTGACAAGGGTAGAAAAAAGGATAAGTGGCAACACAGATGGGATGCACCGTGGATCTATTGGAGCCTTCAGTCATGGTTATTGTGTTAGGGCCGTGTGGTTTTTTCTCCCGTTGCAACGTACGGGCTCTTTTGCTAGTTTAATAATAAAGCACGGATTGACTCCGTGAGTTCATCGTCACAATACGCTTCTTCCCGTGATTTTACGCTTTCAGTTTGGATTTAAAACATATTCGAGGTGGTACTAATCTATCTATATATCCTACTAGTACAATTGGCCGTGCGTTGCACTGGGCGAAATATTAAACATAACTTGCTCCATACGCCATTATGCAGCACTTTTTAATTCAACTTTTGCAAACGTTAGAAATAAGGTTATTTCCTTTTGGACCATAAAATTTGGACGTATCCTAGCAATATCTGTCCTAAGTCCTAACCCATTTCAGCTCCCCGATGAACGAGTAGTTGTCTATTGAATAGTCTTTCAATCAATTTTATTTTGTGTTATCCAGAAAAACATGAATATATATTTATTTTGAGAAGGTGTTTTTTATTTTCAAGAATAATTTTTAAAAATGTAATCATTTTTATGGTGATGAACATTTTTTTGGAATATTATATTTCATTTGTAATTTATTTTGCACTATTTTTTTGGGCTTGGCCCATTGAGAGACTTGACCGACACACACAAGCAGTACATGCTATTCTAAGAAATTTTCTGTTTATATAGAAACTCAATCTGCACTTGTTATAGTAAAAGCGAAAGAGGAAACACATAAAACCAATGACAAACAACTATGGATCAAGACAGTACATGACACGGTAGTGCTTGCAATTTCCACAATATTATCATTTCAGAACCCACAAACATCAAATTTTAAAGCACTCCATTAACTCTTATAATTGGCAACCCAAAAAATGTATATCCTTGGAAGCTCCAAAAAAATTTACATGTGGTGAAGAACTTCTTAAGTGATGTCTTAAGGACAAACCAAACTCCAGCTTTGCTTTCTAAAAAAAAATCCAGCTCTACATGTTCATTGTCTCCCTGCTCACCGTCTATTAACTGTTGGCTGCTAGAATTCTCTTTCACAAATCACCTTCCACCGATTGGGCTCCCTAAACAAGCATATTGGTAGGAAAACAATATTAGTTATGCGTTTAGATGTCAAAAATGGAATCAGAAATTTGAGTCATTTGACATTTCGAGATGAATTGATACTATTTGACATACCAATTTTACTTTGGATTTTCCTGATTATAATTTATGAAAGTACACATAATAAATCAAACAAATACCTTGTGGGAGATAATCATATGTCTCATCGACTTTGATCTCTTTATGTGAATCTGGTTCCTTGACATCATGTAATGAAAAAACATGAGATAATGTCGAGCTCGATGGGGATGGAGGTGATGTCAATGGATCACGATCTATCTAATTATCTGATTCGGGCACAATCAATTCAAAACACTCAGAAACTGGAGTAGATGTTGACATAGTTGGTGACATAGGTGATGGCTCCAGAAATACCTGATTCAGAATTATTATTTTTGAAGATCGGTTATCAAAATCCTATGCAATGTTCAGTTCGGTGATGTCATCCATTTTCTGCAGTCACAATAAAAAATAAAAGGTAAACCTCGAACCGTTAGAAGCACTATCAGTGGAATCAGTTGAAACAGAGGTAGTACATCATAGTCAGTTTACAGTTGGGATGTTACTGCATAAATTACCATTTCACCTCATCAGTGACCACCGCCTCTAGTCTAGCAGCATCTCTACAGTACTGGTTTAACACAGATGGCTAACCTCCTTGACAACATGGCCCCTGCTTGCTTACTTATGGATCAGATAGACAACCAAATCCTAAGTTTTTTTTACTTTCACCATGATGGCCACTGGTTCATTTTCTCTATTTGTATAACCTTGATGTTTTAGTTTATGGGAAGACATATTTTTCTTATATATGTGCACACTTCGTTTATGTCCTTTTTGGTTTCCAAGTAACAGAGCACCACCTGCACCAGTTTCATTACAGATACGTGTCTAAAGTACTTGCATCCATATGGCTATTTTGGATGCAGAACCAAAAGAAGACTTACCTAGTCTAACCCTGTAAACCACATCACAGTTCAGATACATGGAAGGACAACTCACAAACTATCACATAACATCTAACAAACCATCAAATGAAGAATACTATTTTTGTTATGGATCAGAACATATCAAATATATTCTGCACAAATTAAGTAGTCCCTGCAACTCGAGTCCTTGACCACTTTTGGTTTCTCAATCTGTGATGGAATATAATCAGGACAATAGAAAAAGGAACAAACTAACCACGTGTATATGGTGTAAACTCTATTCTTGGAGTATTTGACAAAAAACTACCACATTAGGGGTTCCCGTCCTACTGAACTACCATATTCAAAAAATTGACTGATAACTATCAATTTTTTTAATTTTATGACTAAAAACTATCACTAATACAATGCAAGCAAAAGTTCCTAGATTCATGGAGATATAGAACAGCATATAAGTTATCATGCTTGCATATCCATCATTTGAGTCTCCAACAATTATTCCAATAATTACATATCCGATTTGCCCTATGGACGAATATGCAAGCATACGTTTCATGCTTGTTTGAGTAATAGCAAGGAGATTCCCTAAAATCATGCTAAGAATATTTGAAAAATGGCCAGTTTAGACGATTTAAACGCGTTTATGACGGGCGGGACCCATCCGTCAGGGCTGACATGGCAGAAGAGTCAACTCCGTTTGTTTTGACCATTAGGGTTGACCGTTCTGACAAGTGGGACCCACATCAACCATCTTCTTCCCCCTCCTCTCTCTCTCTTTTTGGCATTTCAACAAACATCTTATGTGCATAGGAGAAAGCAGGTGAGCTCCGGCCGACGACGGCCGCAAGCGTGCTCATCCAGCTGCTCTCGTGTCGATTGGGAGGAGCAGGTGTACGCCGGCGTGGCTGAATTCAGCGGTGCTGCTCGTCCTCCACCTAGCGTACCTCGCCAGCAAGCTCGCGACTCTGTCCGACGTTGCGCTCGCCGCCTGCGCCATGCTTCTCGGCGACCGGCCGAGCTCGTCCGCGGCACACCCCGGCCTCTTCGCCGGCGCCGCGCTGGTCACCGCCGTGGAGCTCGCGTCCACGGCCGTCCCGACGTATTATCTTGACTCCTGGTACATGTACAGCTCGAGTCACTCGGACACCGGCGGCGTGGAGTCGTTCGTGCAGGGCGTCCTGCTGTTCGTCTTCCTCGCCACACTCCTCTTCCGCCTCTGCCTCGCCGCGGTCTTCCTGGTCGCCATCGCCGCGTCGGCGACGGCGGCGGCAGAGGAAGCCAGCGACGGTGCTGGCGGCGCAGCCGCTCATCTCCAGCGCGCGTGGCAGGTCATGAGCGCGGCCGTGAGCTGGAAGGAGGCCGCCGTGCAGGTGGTCGTGGTGAGCGTCGTGCAGGAGGTCGCTCTTCCCTTGTCGTCGCCTCCTTGCCTTAGATGCACAGAAGGTGCTTGTTCAAATGCCCAAGAGAGACAGAGGAGGAGCAGAAGGAAGGTTGATGATGACTTGTGGGCCCCACTTTGCATAACGGTCAACTTGACAGTCAAAACAAACGGAGTTGACTCTGCTGCCATGTCAGCCCTGATGGATGGGTCCTGCCTGTCATAAACGCGTTTAAATCGTCTAAACTGGTCATTTTTCAAAAGTGGTAGTTTTTAGTCACAAAATTAAAAAAAATTGGTAGTTATCAGTCACTTTTTTGAATGTGGTAGTTCAGTGGGACGGGAACCCCTAATGTGGTAATTTTTTGTCAAATACTCCTATTCTTGAGGTCCAATAAGCAGCATGTATAACAAATTATGCAATTGCATGCGGTCCTAGCAATATCATGTAAATGCAGCGTGTCTCGCATCAATATATCACGACTGAGAGGGGGAATTTACAATCTGCACGTCAGTGTCGTTGACAGTGATTGCTGGCATGTCTAAGAGCCGAACCTCCTTGGACTCCACCTGAGTACGATCGGACGCCTCTGGCACCTGCACACACACACACACACACACACACACACATCAAAACCGGGCCGAATCAAACCAAGCTCACACCAACCTAATTCTACCAGGCTGAGGACCTTCTGTCAGCAATCGGACATCAGATATATGTTGTTGCAGTAGCCTGACTAAATAGGAGGTGCTACATAGCACTTTGACATATACAGTATAATATAATTCCAAGTTTAGTATGTACAGTACTCTTAATAGCCCCTAAAAAATACAGTATTCTGCAGACTAACCTGCAACACACGGTTTAGTCTGAATTGGCAATATTTGCACAGATTAATGCACGGGCATTTGTTACGATATCAAGCCGAAGTGAATATATATAGTTTCAGTTTTGCAAGCCGAAGTGAAACTCTTGTGACATATTAAGGTCATAACACGACATATTTAACATATACTACATACAGATCACCACCATCTTGGTACAATGGAATTTTTTGAGGAGTACGAGTTTCACTATGCAATTCACTGTCGAGGCTAGCAAATGGATGCTAGCAGGAATTCTCTGTTTTCTTCTACCACATGCCAAGCCTCCTGACGCGCATGACAAGTGTACCATTATTTTGAGAAAGATGCAAGGTATCACTCTAGCATCATGTCCAAGAATTACTGTAACCAAGTTCAAGCCACCATGTTCAGGTATATGTAGTCAGCAACATGAAATTTCTTGGTTCAATCCTTGGCCAGTAGCACCAATTTTTCAGAAAAAATAAACTGAAACAAAGGGCTTGTATTGCTGATTAGCTGAAACATAATGCAAAATAAATCAAAAAAACAGAGGAAGTAGTTGGTTTAATGCCTCCAGCAAAGTAAAAGTCAGAAGGCCACATGTCATGATTCTTTAGACGGCTACTGAAACATATGAATTAAAAATAAGCCATTAAAGTTTTTGTTTTTTAAGCTATTATAAAGTAACATCTCAGCATTTAACTCCGTGTTAGCTATTTGATGCTAATGTGAGCACGATATGGCCGAAACTCTTTCTTTTCTGGAATTGTATGGCCAGAAGATGAGCAATGATCCATACACCACTATATGTGCTAAGTGAACCAATGAGTGGATGTAGATACGCACATGTAGCCATGCATGTCCCAAACTGAAACGCAAGTCATTAGTCTTTTTTTAGGCATCTAGGTTTTGCACCAGGGTTGCTTGCAAGTTGCAACGAATTTGAGAACTGAAGATTCAATGGGAAGCACATGAACATACAGAGAACTAAGGGGAAAAACAGAATCTGAAGAGCAATCGGAAGTAGCGCAATTTTTCAGAAATAGCAAACTGAAACAGGGTCTTGTATCACTGATTAACTTTCAAGGGGAGACATACCTCTGGTGTAGCCGCCTCAGACGATGGACGGCTCGACGGATGTTCTTCTTTCGCCGGTGAACCTGACATTGGACGGCTCGGCGGATGATTTTCCTCCGCCGGCGACATTGGACGTTACTCTGAAAGTTGCAATGGGACAGGATTTGATGGAGATTCTGGTCGAGGGACGTGGCATGATGGTCGAGGATCCTTCCCCTCCATATTTCCACATCTGAGAAACATTTTGATAATAGTTGTGGCCACCGTAATCCTTTTATTCCACCTTTGGGTCTCTTTGATTCAAAATCTTTTCATGGAAAATTCTGAGGGTTGAGTTCATATGTTTGTTTTTCTATGGGCCACACCTATTTGTATGAGTGAATTAATCCTATAAAAAGAGCTGTACAAATTCTTTTGCACTACATTTCTTTGGAATTTTTTTATTTGACACTAACCTCTTGGAACGACCCTTCATTTTCTTTTAGAGCATCTAACTAAAATAGCTCGCTTGCAAATTTAATGAACAATCAAATGAGAAAATGCCACATCTGAACCAAAGGATTACATACTGTAAGGGGGCCATGTGATGGCATTGAATGAAACTAAATTTTGCTGTGCATACAGAGCAGATGTTTGTTCGTGCATTCGGGAAAGCAAGTCGGGTCATGGGGCAATGATGATGGATGATGCTAAGAGGAAAATAGATCAACGGGGACAAAAATTAATGGCAAAGCATTCTCAGTAGAAAAGTGTCAGTAAAAACAAAGAACTGAACCAGAACAAAAGTTAACTATGCATGTAGTGTCTTCCCAAGCATTCACATGCATAGCTGAAAATGCAGTGTGAGTAAAAACTTGCCAAATGCGAATGATCCATAAAAAATATGTATTGGTTGAACTATATCATAAAACACACATCTTAAAATATATTTTTTCTCAACATGCATACATATTGTCCAATGTAGATGCTCCTAAAGAAATCCTGACATGAACATCCATGTCGATGGTCCTAAAGAAATCTTTGCAGCAGCAGAACTTGTCATGCACATTGTCTGTTTGGGTGATTCATTACCTCATAGTGAAAGCGAAGAGGCTTTTGATCTCATCAGAGAGGACGGTGGACGAGCTTCAGTAGCAGACGGCCGTTCAGACATCGGTACGATCTCCCGTTGCTAACTTTCATTGCTTTCCTGACCCCATGATTCTGAATATGCATGCCATAGCAGAAAGTAATATGTTCGGTACATGTGAACTAAATCAACACATCTATCTTTTTGAGGTATAACGCAACTCTATGTTCAGTTAAGGTTGCTGCTCCTTTCCTATGATATTTAATTTATTTCTGAGATATAAGCATATGGCTTACTAAGTCTGAAGTCTGAACTGTTGCCACCTCTTGGGCAGGAACCACAACACAACATAGAGCAAAATAATTCCCCTGTGTTTTTCAGATCGTAAGCTTCAAGAGTAGCTTCAGAACCAAATTCCTTTTCAATGAAACGCTCCAGCAAGAGAAATTCACTTGTTCATAGACAAAAGAATGAGCAAAAATTAAAACACAGACACGCACACCTGTAGGCGCTTCAGCCGTGTACGGGAGAGCTCATAATTCTTTGCTCCAAGGAAGGCAAGCAGTGGTGGCCGTGCCCAAGGCAGCGGATATCAGGATGTGGTCGTGATGCCCCTGGCCGAACTGCTGTCAACCTCAGGTGACGTAGATCGGTCCTTGATATAGATGAATGAGATGTTGGCGGAGGTCCTGGCTGGCGGCGAGCGAGAGGCCGAAGGTGCGGCCTCCATGGCCGCTGCCCATGGCGTGCAGAAGGTTGAGATCGGTCATGGCGGCGGTCGGCCATCAATCCGGCAGCTTGGCAGAAGGCGATCATGAGTTCTCGGAAGGCGCTGGTGGGCAGTGCAGGCGGGGCGGCACAAAAATAGGAGCTTCAGGAGGAGGCGCATAGCTCACCCCATGGACGACCGGCGACGGACCCAAGCTGGGGGGAAGGAGAGGGCAATGGATCGGGGCGAGCTTGGGTGGTTGCTGTTGACCAGAGGGCGGAGAGAGAAGGAGGGGAACGGAGTGGAAAGAGGAGGAAGGCGGGCTGAGAGGGAGCACCGGTGTGGCCCTCATCGGCGGCGGCCGGTCTCGGGCGGGAGACGCGGAGTCGGGTGGTTGGGATGGGGCGTCTTCACGTGTGGCAGCGCAGAGGGGAAGTGGGGGAGGAATACCCTAGCGAATCGTTTTTTATTTTGGTGGATGGACTACGGGTTTAATTCCTAAAAAGCATAAGGTCCTTTGTGTAAAAACGCCGCGACGGTGAACCCGGCAAACTCAACCCGTGCTTTATTATTAGGAAAAGATTTATTTCTAAGATATAAGCATATGGCTTACTAAGTCTGAAGTCTGAACTGTTGCCACCTCTTGGGCAGGAACCACAACAACAACATAGAGCAAAATAGTTCCCCTGTGTTTTTCAGATCGTAAGCTTCAAGAGTAGCTTCAGAACCAAATTCCTTTTCAATGAAACGCTCTAGCAAGAGAAATTCACTTGTTCAGAAACAAAAGAATGAGCAAAAGTTAAAACACAGACACGCACACCTGTAGGCGCTTCAGCCATGTATGGGAGAGCTCATAATTCTTTGCTCCAAGGAAGGCAAGCAGTGGTTGTTGGAAATATGCCCTAGAGGCAATAATAAAATGGTTATTATTATATTTCCTTGTTCATAATAATTGTCAATTGTTCATGCTATAATTGTGTTATCCGGAAATCGTAATACATGTGTGAACACATAGACCATAACATGTCCCTAGTGAGCCTCTAGTTAACTAGCTCGTTGATCAATAGATGGTTACGGTTTCCTGACCATGGACATTGGATGTCATTGATAACGGGATCACATCATTGGGAGAATGATGTGATTGACAAGACCCAATCCTAAGCATAGCACTAGATCGTGTAGTTCGTTTGCTAAAGCTTTTCTAATGTCAAGTATCATTTCCTTAGACCATGAGATCGTGCAACTCCCGGATACCGTAGGAATGCTTTGGGTGTACCAAACGTCACAACGTAACTGGGTGGCTATAAAGGTGCACTACAGGTATCTCCGAAAGTGTCTGTTGGGTTGGCACAGATCGAGACTGGGATTTGTCACTCCGTATGACGGAGAGGTATCTCTGGGCCCACTCAGTATTGCATCATCATAATGAGCTCAATGTGACTAAGTAGTTAGTCACGGGATCATGCATTACGTAACGAGTAAAGTGACTTATCGGTAATGAGATTGAACGAGGTATTGGGATACCGACGATCGAATCTCGGGTAAGTAAAGTACCGATTGACAAAGGGAATTCTATAAGGGATTACTTGAATCCTCGACATCGTGGTTCATCCGATGAGATCATCGAGGAACATGTGGGAGCCAACATGGGTATCCAGATCCCGCTGTTGGTTATTGACCGGAGATTCGTCTCGGTCATGTCTGCATGTCTCCCGAACCCGTAGGGTCTACACACTTAAGGTTCGGTGACGCTAGGGTTGTAGAGATATTAGTATGCGGTAACCTGAAAGTTGGTCGGAGTCCCGGATGAGATCCCGGACATCACGAGGAGTTCCGGAATGGTCCGGAGGTAAAGATTTGTATATAGGAAGTCCAGTTTCGGCTACCGGGAAAGTTTCGGGGGTCACCGGTATTGTACCGGGACCACCGGGTGGGGCCACCTATCCCGGAGGGCCCCATGGGCTGAAGTGGGAAGGGAACCAGCCCCTGGTGGGCTGGTGCGCCCCCATGGGCCTCCCCTGCGCCTAGGGTTGGAAACCCTGGGGGTGGGGGGCGCCCCACCTGACTTGGGGGGCAAGTCCCCCCTTGGCCGCCGCCCCCCCTTAGATGGGATCTCCAGGGGGCCGGCGCCCCCCAGGACCCCTATAAATAGTGGAGGGGAGGGAGGGCAGCCGCACCCTAAGCCCTGGCGCCTCCCTCTCCCTCCCGTGACACATGTCCCTCCCCCCGCAGCGCTTGGCGAAGCCCTGTCGGAATCCCGCTACTTCCACCACCACGCCGTCGTGCTGCTGGATCTCCATCAACCTCTCCTTCCCCCTTGCTGGATCAAGAAGGAGGAGACGTCGCTGCTCCGTATGTGTGTTGAATGCGGAGGTGCCGTCCGTTCAGCTCTAGGATCATCGGTGATTTGGATCACGACGAGTACGACTCCATCAACCCCGTTCTCTTGAACGCTTCCGCTCGCGATCTACAAGGGTATGTAGATGCACTCCTCTCTCTCGTTGCTAGATGACTCCATAGATTGATCTTGGTGATGAGTAGAAAATTTTAAATTTCTGCTACGATCCCCAACAGTGGCATCATTGTTGGAAATATGCCCTAGAGGCAATAATAAATGGTTATTATTATATTTCTTTGTTCATGGTAATTGTCTATTGTTCATGCTATAATTGTATTGTCCGGAAATCGTAATACATGTGTGAATACATAGACCACAACGTGTCCCTAGTAAGCCTCTAGTTGACTAGCTCGTTGATCAACAGATAGTCATGGTTTCCTGACTATGGACATTGGATGTCATTGATAACGGGATCACATCATTAGGAGAATGATGTGATGGACAAGACCCAATCCTAAGCATAGCATAAAAGATCGTGTAGTTTCGTTTGCTAGAGCTTTTCCAATGTCAAGTATCTTTTCCTTAGACCATGAGATCGTGCAACTCCCGGATACCGTAGGAGTGCTTTGGGTGTGCCAAACGTCACAACGTAACTGGGTGACTATAAAGGTGCACTACGGGTATCTCCGAAAGTGTCTGTTGGGTTGGCACGAATCGAGACTGGGATTTGTCACTCCGTGTGACGGAGAGGTATCTCTGGGCCCACTCGGTAATGCATCATCATAATGAGCTCAATGTGACTAAGGCGTTAGTCATGGGATCATGCATTGCGGTACGAGTAAAGAGACTTGCCGGTAACGAGATTCAACAAGGTATTGGGATACCGAGGATTGAATCTCGGGCAAGTAACATACCGATGGACGAAGGGAATTGTATACGGGATTGATTGAATCCTCGACATCGTGGTTCATCCGATTAGATGATTGTGGAACATGTGGGAGCCAACATGGGTATCCAGATCCCGCTGTTGGTTATTGACCGGAGAGGCGTCTCGGTCATGTCTACATGTCTCCCGAACCCGTAGGGTCTACACACTTAAGGTTCGGTGACGCTAGGGTTGTAGAGATATGTGTATGCGGAAACCCGAAAGTTGTTCGGAGTCCCAGCTAAGATCCCGGACATCACGAGGAGTTCCGGAATGGTCCGGAGGTAAAGGATTATATATAGGAAGTCAAGTTTCGGCCACCGGGAAAGTTTCGGGGGTTACCGGTATTGTACCGGGACCACCGGAAGGGTCCCGGGGGTCCACCGGGTGGGGCCACCTATCGCGGAGGGCCCCGTGGGCTGAAGTGGGAAGGGAACCAGCCCCTAGTGGGCTGGGCGCCCCCCATGGGCCTCCCCCCTGCGCCTAGGGTTGGGAACCCTAGGGTGGGGGGCTTCCCACTTGCCTTGGGGGGCAAGGCACCCCCCTGGCCGCCGCCGCCACCCTAGATGGGTTCTGGCCGGCGCCCCCCCCCTCCCAGGGGGCCTATATAAAGGGGGGGGGAGGGAGGGCAGCAACTACAACAGCCTTGGGCGCCTCCCTCCTCCCCTGCAACACCTCTCTCTCTCTCGTATACGCTCGGCGAAGCCCTGCCGACATCCCGCTGCATCCACCACCACGCCGTCGTGCTGCTGGATCTCCATCAACCTCTCCTTCCCCCTTGCTGGATCAAGAAGGAGGAGACGTCGCTGTACCGTACGTGTGTTGAACGCGGAGGTGCCGTCCGTTCGGCACTCGGTCATCGGTGATTTGGATCACGGCGAGTACGACTCCGTCATCCACGTTCATTGGAACGCTTCCGCTCGCGATCTACAAGGGTATGTAGATGCACTCCTTTCCCCTCGTTGCTAGTATACTCCATAGATGCATCTTGGTGAGCGTAGGAAAATTTTAAAATTATGCTACGATTCCCAACAGTGGCATCATGAGCCAGGCCTATGCGTAGTTACTATGCACGAGTAGAACACAAAGAAGTTGTGGGCGTTGATGTTGCCAATTCTTCTTGCCGCTACTAGTCGTTTCTTGTTTCGGCGGCATTGTAGGATGAAGCGGCCCGGACCGACCTTAGACGTACGCTTACGTGAGACAGGTTCCACCGACTGACATGCACTAGTTGCATAAGGTGGCTAGCGGGTGTCTGTCTCTCCTACTTTAGTCGGAACGGATTCGATGAAAAGGGTCCTTATGAAGGGTAAATAGAAATTGGCAAATCACGTTGTGGTCATACGTAGGTAAGAAACGTTCTTGCTAGAAACCTACAAACCACGTAAAAACTTGCAACAACAATTAGAGGACGTCTAACTTGTTTTTGCAGCATGTGTTATGTGATGTGATATGGCCAGAAGATGTGATGAATGATATATGTGATGTATGAGATTGATCATATTCTTGTAATAGGAATCACGACTTGCATGTCGATGAGTATGACAACCGGCAGGAGCCATAGGAGTTGTCTTTATTATTTTGCATGACCTGCGTGTCATTGAATAACGCCATGTAAATTACTTTACTTTGTTGCTAAACGCGTTAGCCATAGAAGTAGAAGTAATCGTTGGCGTGACGACTTCATGAAGACACAATGATGGAGATCATGATGATGGAGATCATGGTGTCATGCCGGTGACGAAGATGATCATGGTGCCCCGAAGATGGAGATCAAAGGAGCATGATGATATTGGCCATATCATGTCACTATTTGATTGCATGTGATGTTTATCATGTTTTTGCATCTTATTTGCTTAGAACGACGGTAGTAAGTAAGATGATCCCTTATGATAATTTCAAGAAAAGTGTTCCCCCTAACTGTGCACCGTTGCGAAGGTTCGTTGTTTCGAAGCACCACGTGATGATCGGGTGTGATAGATTCTAACGTTCGCATACAACGGGTGTTGACGAGCCTAGCATGTACAGACATGGCCTCGGAACACACGCAATACACTTAGGTTGACTTGACGAGCCTAGCATGTACAGACATGGCCTCGGAACACGGAGGACCGAAAGGTCGAGCATGAGTCGTATAGAAGATACGATCAACATGGAGATGTTCACCGATCTTGACTAGTCCGTCTCACGTGATGATCGGACACGGCCTAGTTAACTCGGATCATGTTTCACTTAGATGACTAGAGGGATGTCTATCTGAGTGGGAGTTCATTGAGTAATTTGATTAGATGAACTTAATTATCATGAACTTAGTCTAAAATCTTTACACTATGTCTTGTAGATCAAATGGCCAACGTTGTCCTCAATTTCAACGCGTTCCTAGAGAAAACCAAGCTGAAAGATGATGGCAGCAACTATACGGACTGGGTCCGGAACCTGAGGATCATCCTCATAGTAGCCAAGAAAGATTATGTCTTAGAAGCACCGCTAGGTGAAGCACCAATCCCAGAGAACCAAGACGTTATGAACGCTTGGCAGCAGCGTGCTGATGATTACTCCCTCGTTCAGTGCGGCATGCTTTACAGCTTAGAACCGGGTCTCCAAAAGCGTTTTGAGAAACATGGAGCATATGAGATGTTCGAGGAGCTGAAACTGGTTTTTCAAGCTCATGCCCGGGTCGAGAGATATGAAGTCTCCGACAAGTTCTTCAGCTGTAAAATGGAGGAGAATAGTTCTGTTAGTGAGCACATACTCAGAATGTCTGGGTTGCACAACCGCTTGACTCAGCTGGGAGTTAATCTCCCGGATGACGCGGTCATTGACAGAATCCTCCAGTCGCTTCCACCAAGCTACAAGAGCTTTGTGATGAACTTCAATATGCAGGGGATGGAAAAGACCATTCCTGAGATATATTCAATGCTGAAATCAGCGGAGGTGGAGATCAGAAAAGAACATCAAGTGTTGATGGTGAATAAAACCACTAAGTTCAAGAAGGGCAAGGGTAAGAAGAACTTCAAGAAGGATGGCAAGGGAGTTGCCGCGCCCGGTAAGACAGTTACTGGGAAGAAGTCAAAGAATGGACCCAAGCCTGAAACTGAGTGCTTTTATTGCAAGGGAAGTGGTCACTGGAAGCGGAACTGCCCCAAATACTTAGCGGACAAGAAGGCCGGCAACACCAAAGGTATATGTGATATACATGTAATTGATGTGTACCTTACCAGTACTCGTAGTAGCTCCTGGGTATTTGATACCGGTGCGGTTGCTCATATTTGTAACTCAAAACAGGAACTACGGAATAAACGGAGACTGGCGAAGGACGAGGTGACGATGCGCGTCGGGAATGGTTCCAAGGTCGATGTGATCGCCGTCGGCACGCTACCTCTGCATCTACCCACGGGATTAGTTTTAAACCTCAATAATTGTTATTTAGTGCCAGCTTTGAGCATGAACATTGTATCTGGATCTCGTTTAATTCGAGATGGCTACTCATTTAAATCCGAGAATAATGGTTGTTCTATTTATTTGAGAGATATGTTTTATGGTCATGCCCCGCTGGTCAATGGTTTATTTTTGATGAATCTCGAACGTGATGTTACACATATTCATAGTGTGAATACCAAAAGATGTAAAGTTGATAACGATAGTCCCACATACTTGTGGCACTGCCGCCTTGGTCACATTGGTGTCAAGCGCATGAAGAAGCTCCATGCAGATGGACTTTTGGAGTCTCTTGATTACGAATCATTTGACACGTGCGAACCATGCCTCATGGGTAAGATGACCAAGACTCCGTTCTCCGGAACAATGGAGCGAGCAACCAACTTATTGGAAATCATACATACCGATGTGTGCGGTCCAATGAGTGTTGAGGCTCGCGGAGGATATCGTTATGTTCTCACTCTCACTGATGACTTAAGTAGATATGGGTATGTCTACCTAATGAAACACAAGTCTGAAACCTTTGAAAAGTTCAAGGAATTTCAGAGTGAGGTTGAGAATCAACGTGACAGAAAATAAAATTCTTACGATCAGATCGTGGTGGAGAATATTTAAGTCACGAGTTTGGTGCACACTTAAGGAAATGTGGAATAGTTTCACAACTCACGCCGCCTGGAACACCTCAGAGAAACGGTGTGTCCGAACGTCGTAATCGCACTCTATTGGATATGGTGCGATCTATGATGTCTCTTACCGATTTACCGCTCTCATTTTGGGGCTATGCTTTAGAGACTGCCGCATTCACTTTAAATAGGGCACCGTCGAAATCCGTTGAGACGACACCGTATGAATTATGGTTTGGGAAGAAACCTAAGCTGTCGTTTCTAAAAGTTTGGGGATGCGATGCTTATGTCAAGAAACTTCAACCTGAAAAGCTCGAACCCAAATCGGAAAAATGCGTCTTCATAGGATACCCTAAGGAAACCATTGGGTATACCTTCTACCTCAGATCCGAAGGCAAGATCTTCGTTGCCAAGAACGGGTCCTTTCTGGAGAAGGAGTTTCTCTCGAAAGAATTGAGTGGGAGGAAAGTGGAACTTGATGAGGTGATAGTCACCCCTTCCGTACCGGAAAGTAGCGCAGCGCGGGAAGATGTTCCTGTGGTGCCTACACCGACTGGCGAGGAAGTTAATGATGATGATCATGAAGCTTCGGATCAAGTTACTACTGAACTTCGTAGGTCCACAAGGACACGTTCCGCACCAGAGTGGTACGGCAACCCTGTCCTGGAAATCATGTTGTTAGACAACGGTGAACCTTCGAACTATGAAGAAGCGATGGCGGGCCCGGATTCCGACAAATGGCTAGAAGCCATGAAATCCGAGATAGGATCCATGTATGAAAACGAAGTATGGACTTTGACTGACTTGCCTGATGATCGGCGAGCCATAGAAAATAAATGGATCTTTAAGAAGAAGACGGACGCGGATGGTAATGTGACCATCTATAAGGCTCGACTCGTCGCTAAGGGTTATCGACAAGTTCAAGGGGTTGACTACGATGAGACTTTCTCACCCGTAGCGAAGCTGAAGTCCGTCCGAATCATGTTAGCAATTGCCGCATACTATGATTATGAGATATGGCAGATGGACGTCAAAACGGCATTCCTTAACGGCTTCCTTAAGGAAGAGTTGTATATGATGCAGCCGGAAGGTTTTGTCGATCCTAAGAATGCTAACAAAGTATGCAAGCTCCAGCGCTCAATCTATGGGCTGGTGCAGGCATCTCAGAGTTGGAACATTCGCTTTGATGAGATGATCAAAGCGTTTGGGTTTACGCAGACTTATGGAGAAGCCTGTGTTTACAAGAAAGTGAGTGGGAGCTCTGTAGCATTTCTCTTATTATATGTGGATGACATACTATTGATGGGAAATGATATAGAATTCTTGGAAAGTATAAAGGCCTACTTGAATAAGTGTTTTTCAATGAAGGACCTTGGAGAAGCTGCTTATATATTAGGCATCAAGATCTATAGAGATAGATCGAGACGCCTCATTGGTCTTTCACAAAGTACATACCTTGACAAGATATTGAAGAAGTTCAATATGGATCAGTCCAAGAAGGGGTTCTTGCCTGTATTGCAAGGTGTGAGATTGAGCACGGCTCAATGCCCGACCACGGCAGAAGATAGAGAAAAGATGAGTGTCATCCCCTATGCCTCGGCCATAGGGTCTATTATGTATGCCATGCTGTGTACCAGACCTGATGTAAACCTTGCCGTAAGTTTGGTAGGAAGGTACCAAAGTAATCCCGGCATGGAACACTGGACAGCGGTCAAGAATATCCTGAAGTACCTGAAGAGGACTAAGGATATGTTTCTCGTTTATGGAGGTGACGAAGAGCTCGTCGTAAAGGGTTACGTCGACGCTAGCTTCGACACAGATCTGGATGACTCGAAGTCACAAACCGGATACGTGTATATTTTGAATGGAGGAGCAGTAAGCTGGTGCAGTTGCAAGCAAAGCGTCGTGGCGGGATCTACATGTGAAGCGGAGTACATGGCAGCCTCGGAGGCAGCACAGGAAGCAGTCTGGATGAAGGAGTTCATTACCGACCTAGGGGTGATTCCCAATGCGTCGGGCCCGATGACTCTCTTCTGTGACAACACTGGAGCTATTGCACTTGCGAAGGAGCCCAGGTTTCACAGGAAGACCAGGCATATCAAGCGTCGCTTCAACTCCATTCATGAAAGTGTTCAAAATGGAGACATAGATATTTGTAAAGTACATACGAACCTGAATGTAGCAGATACGTTGACTAAACCTCTCCCTAGAGCAAAACATGATCAACACCAGGACGTAATGGGTGTTCGATTCATCACAATGTAACTAGATTATTGACTCTAGTGCAAGTGGGAGACTGTTGGAAATATGCCCTAGAGGCAATAATAAATGGTTATTATTATATTTCTTTGTTCATGGTAATTGTCTATTGTTCATGCTATAATTGTATTGTCCGAAAATCGTAATACATGTGTGAATACATAGACCACAACGTGTCCCTAGTAAGCCTCTAGTTGACTAGCTCGTTGATCAACAGATAGTCATGGTTTCCTGACTATGGACATTGGATGTCATTGATAACGGGATCACATCATTAGGAGAATGATGTGATGGACAAGACCCAATCCTAAGCATAGCATAAAAGATCGTGTAGTTTCATTTGCTAGAGCTTTTCCAATGTCAAGTATCTTTTCCTTAGACCATGAGATCGTGCAACTCCCGGATACCGTAGGAGTGCTTTGGGTGTGCCAAACGTCACAACGTAACTGGGTGACTATAAAGGTGCACTACGGGTATCTCCGAAAGTGTCTGTTGGGTTGGCACGGATCGAGACTGGGATTTGTCACTTCGTGTGACGGAGAGGTATCTCTGGGCCCACTCGGTAATGCATCATCATAATGAGCTCAATGTGACTAAGGCGTTAGTCACGGGATCATGCATTGCGGTACGAGTAAAGAGACTTGCCGGTAACGAGATTGAACAAGGTATTGGGATACCGACGATCGAATCTCGGGCAAGTAACATAACGATGGACGAAGGGAATTGTATACGGGATTGATTGAATCTTCGACATCGTGGTTCATCCGATGAGATCATCTTGGAACATGTGGGAGCCAACATGGGTATCCAGATCCCGCTGTTGGTTATTGACCAGAGAGGCGTCTCGGTCATGTCTACATGTCTCCCGAACCCGTAGGGTCTACACACTTAAGGTTCGGTGACGCTAGGGTTGTAGAGATATGTGTATGTGGAAACCCGAAAGTTGTTTGGAGTCCCGGATGAGATCCCGGACGTCACGAGGAGTTCCGGAATGGTCCGGAGGTAAAGAATTATATATAGGAAGTCAAGTTTCGGCCACCGGGAAAGTTTCGGGGGTTACCGGTATTGTACCGGGACCACCGGAAGGGTCTCGGGGGTCCACCGGGTGGGGCCACCTATCCCGGAGGGCCTCGTGGGCTGAAGTGGGAAGGGAACCAGCCCCTAGTGGGCTGGGCGCCCCCCCATGGGCCTCCTCCCTGCGCCTAGGGTTGGGAACCCTAGGGTGGGGGGCTTCCCACTTGCCTTGGGGGGCAAGGCACCCCCCTGGCCGCCGCCCCCCACCCTAGATGGGTTCTGGCCGGCGCCCCCCCTCCCAGGGGGCCTATATAAGGGGGGGAGGGAGGGCAGCAACTACAACAGCCTTGGGCGCCTCCCTCCTCCCCTGCAACACCTCTCTCTCTCGTATACGCTCGGCGAAGCCCTGCCGACATCCCGCTGCATCCACCACCACGCCGTCGTGCTGCTGGATCTCCATCAACCTCTCCTTCCCCCTTGCTGGATCAAGAAGGAGGAGACGTCGCTGTACCGTACGTGTGTTGAACGCGGAGGTGCCGTCCGTTCGGCACTCGGTCATCGGTGATTTGGATCACGGCGAGTACGACTCCGTCATCCACGTTCATTGGAACGCTTCCGCTCGCGATCTACAAGGGTATGTAGATGCACTCCTTTCCCCTCGTTGCTAGTATACTCCATAGATGCATCTTGGTGAACGTAGGAAAATTTTAAAATTATGCTACGATTCCCAACAATCATGAGCTAGGTCTATTCGTAGTTTCTATGCACGAGTAGAACACAAACTTGTTGTGGGCGTAGATCATGTCGCTACTAGTCTTATCTTGATTCGGTGGCATCGTGGGATGAAGCGGCCCGGACCGACCTTACACGTACGCTTACGTGAGACAGGTTCCACCGACTGACATGCACTAGTTGCATAAGGTGGCTAGCGGGTGTCTGTCTCTCCCACTTTAGTCGGATCGGATTCGATGAAAAGGGTCCTTATGAAGGGTAAATAGAAATTGGCATATCACGTTGTGGTTTTGGCGTAGGTAAGAATCGTTCTTGCTAGAAACCTATAGCAGCCACGTAAAAGTTTGCAACAACAATTAGAGGACGTCTAACTTATTTTTGCAGCAAGTGTCATGTGATGTGATATGGCCAGAAGATGTGATGTATGAGATTGATCATATTCTTGTAATAGGAATCACGACTTGCATGTCGATGAGTATGACAACCGGCAGGAGCCATAGGAGTTGTCTTAATTTATTTATGACCTGCGTGTCAACTGGAACGTCATGTAATTACTTTACTTTATTGCTAACCGTTAGCCATAGTAGTAGAAGTAATAGTTGGCAAGACAACTTCGTGAAGACACGATAATGGAGATCATGATGATGGAGATCATGGTGTCATGCCGGTGACGATGATGAACATGGCACCCCGAAGATGGAGATCAAAAGGAGCAAAATGATATTGGCCATATCACGTCACTATTTGATTGCATGTGATGTTTATCATGTTTTACATCTTATTTGCTTAGAACGACGATAGCATAAATAAGATGATCCCTCGCTAAAATTTCAAGAAAGTGTTCCCCCTAACTGTGCACCGTTGCGAAAGTTCGTTGTTCCGAAGCACCACGTGATGATCGGGTGTGATAGGTTCTAACGTTCGCATACAACGGGTGTAAGCCAGATTTACACACGCAATACACTTAGGTTGACTTGACGAGCCTAGCATGTACAGACATGGCCTCGGAACACAAGAGACCGAAAGGTCGAACATGAGTCGTATAGCAGATACGATCAACATGAAGATGTTCACCGACGATGACTAGTCCGTCTCACGTGATGATCGGACACGGCCTAGTTGACTCGGATCATGTATCACTTAGATGACTAGAGGGATGTCTGTCTAAGTGGGAGTTCATTAATAATTTGATTAGATGAACTTAATTATCATGAACTTAGTCTAAAATCTTTACAATATGTCTTGTAGATCAAATGGCCCACGCTAATGTCAACCTCAACTTCAACGCGTTCCTAGAGAAAACCAAGCTGAAAGACGATGGTAGCAACTATACGGACTGGGTCCGGAACTTGAGGATCATCCTCATAGCTGCCAAGAAAGCATATGTCCTTGAAGCACCGCTAGGTGAAGCACCCGTCCCAGCACACCAAGACGTTATGAACGCCTGGCAAACACGTGTTGATGATTACTCCCTGGTTCAGTGCGGCATGCTTTACAGCTTAGAACCGGGGCTCCAAAAGTGTTTTGAGCAGCACGGAGCATCTGAGATGTTCCAAGAGCTGAAAATGATTTTCCAAGCTCATGCCCGGGTCGAGAGAGATGAAGTCTCCGACAAGTTCTACAGTTGTAAGATGGAGGAGAATAGTTCCGTCAGCGAGCACATACTCAAAATGTCTGGGTTGCACAACCGCTTGTCTCAGCTGGGAGTTAATCTCCCGGATGACGCGGTCGTTGACAGAATCCTTCAGTCGCTCCCACCTAGCTACAAGAGCTTTGTGATGAACTTCAATATGCAGGGGATGGAAAAGACCATCCCTGAGGTATATTCAATGCTGAAATCAGCGGAGGTGGAGATCAAGAAGGAACATCAAGTGTTGATGGTGAATAAAACCACTAAGTTCAAGAAAGGCAAGGGTAAGAAGAACTTCAAGAAAGACGGCAAGGGAGTTGCCGCGCCCGGTAAGCAAGCTGCCGGGAAGAAGACAAAGAATGGACCTAAGCCTGAGACTGAGTGCTTTTATTGCAAGGGAAACGGTCACTGGAAGCGGAACTGCCCCAAGTACTTAGCGGATAAGAAGGCCGGCAATATCAAAGGTATATGTGATATACATGTTATTGATGTGTACCTAACCAGCGCTCGTAGTAGCTCCTGGGTATTCGATACCGGTGCGGTTGCTCATATTTGTAACTCAAAGCAGGAGCTGCGGAATAAGCGGAGACTGGCGAAGGACGAGGTGACGATGCGCGTCGGGAATGGTTCCAAGGTCGATGTGATCGCCGTCGGCACGCTACCTCTACATTTACCTACGGATTAGTTTCAAACCTCAATAATTGTTATTTAGTGCCAGCTTTGAGCATGAACATTGTATCTGGATCTCGTTTAACGCGAGATGGCTACTCATTTAAATCCGAGAATAATGTTTATTCTAGTTATATGAGAGATATGTTTTATGGTCATGCCCCGCTGGTCAATGGTTTATTCTTGATGAATCTCGAACGTGATGTTACACATATTCATAGTGTGAATGCCAAGAAATGTAAGGTTGATAATGATAGTCCCACATACTTGTGGCACTGCCGCCTTGGTCACATTGGTGTCAAACGCATGAAGAAACTCCATGCAGATGGACTTTTGGAGTCTCTTGATTATGAATCATTTGACACGTGCGAACCATCCCTCATGGGAAAAATGACCAAGACTCCGTTCTCCGGAACAATGGAGCGAGCAACCAACTTATTGGAAATCATACATACTGATGTGTGCGGTCCAATGAGCGTTGAGGCTCGCGGTGGCTATCGTTATGTTCTCACCCTCACTGATGACTTGAGTAGATATGGGTATGTGTACTTAATGAAACACAAGTCTGAGACCTTTGAAAAGTTCAAGGAATTTCAGAGTGAGGTTGAGAATCAACATGACAGGAAAATAAAGTTCTTACGATCAGATCATGGAGGGGAATATTTGAGTCACGAATTTGGCACACACTTAAGGAAATGTGGAATTGTTTCACAACTCACGCCGCCTGGAACACCTCAGCGTAATGGTGTGTCCGAACGTCATAATCGCACTCTATTGGATATGGTGCGATCTATGATGTCTCTTACCGATCTACCGCTATCATTCTGGGGTTATGCTTTAGAGACTGCCACATTCACTTTAAATAGGGCTCCGTCTAAATCCGTTGAGACGACACCGTATGAATTATGGTTTGGAAAGAAACCTAAGCTGTCGTTTCTTAAAGTTTGGGGATGCAATGCTTATGTCAAGAAACTTCAACCTGAAAAGCTCGAACCCAAGTCGGAAAAATGCGTCTTCATAGGATACCCTAAGGAAACCATTGGGTATACCTTCTACCTCAGATCCGAAGGCAAGATCTTCGTTGCCAAGAATGGGTCCTTTCTGGAGAAAGAGTTTCTCTCGAAAGAAGTAAGTGGGAGGAAAGTGGAACTTGATGAGATGACCCCTCTCGAACCAGAAAGTAGCACAGCACAAGAAAATGTTTCTGTGGTGCCTACACCAACTAGAGAGGAAGTTAATGATGACGATCATGATCAAGTTGCCACTGAAATTCGTAGGTCCACAAGGACACGTTCCGCACCAGAGTGGTACGGCAACCCTGTTCTGGAAATCATGTTGTTGGACAACGGTGAACCTTCGAACTATGAAGAAGCAATGGCGGGTCCAGATTCCAACAAATGGCTTGAAGCCATGCAATCTAAGATAGGATCCATGTATGAAAACAAAGTATGGACTATGACAGACTTGCCCGATGATCGGCGAGCGATAGAAAATAAATGGATCTTTAAGAAGAAGACGGACGCGGATGGAAATGTTACCATCTATAAAGCTCGACTTGTCGCTAAGGGTTATCGACAAGTTCAAGGTGTTGACTACGATGAGACCTTCTCACCCGTAGCGAAGCTGAAGTCCGTCCGAATCATGTTAGCAATTGCCGCATTCTACAATTATGAAATATGGCAAATGGACGTCAAAACGGCATTCCTTAACGGCTTCCTTAAGGAAGAATTGTATATGATGCAGCCGGAAGGTTTTGTCGATCCTAAGAATGCTAACAAAGTATGCAAGCTCCAGCGCTCAATCTATGGGCTGGTGCAGGCATCTCGGAGTTGGAACATTCGCTTTGATGAGATGATCAAAGCGTTTGGCTTTATGCAGACTTATGGAGAAGCCTGTGTTTACAAGAAAGTGAGTGGGAGCTATGTAGCATTTCTCATATTATATGTGGATGACATACTATTGATGGGAAATGATATAGAATTCTTGGAAAGTATAAAGGCCTACTTGAATAAGTGTTTTTCAATGAAGGACCTTGGAGAAGCTGCTTACATATTAGGCATCAAGATCTATAGAGATAGATCGAGACGCCTCATAGGTCTTTCACAAAGCACATACCTTGACAAGATATTGAAGAAGTTCAATATGGATCAGTCCAAGAAGGGGTTCTTGCCTGTATTGCAAGGTGTGAGATTGAGCACGGCTCAATGCCCGACCACGGCAGAAGATAGAGAAAAGATGAGTGTCATCCCCTATGCCTCGGCCATAGGGTCTATTATGTATGCCATGCTGTGTACCAGACCTGATGTAAACCTTGCCGTAAGTTTGGTAGGAAGGTACCAAAGTAATCCCGGCATGGAACACTGGACAGCGGTCAAGAATATCCTGAAGTACCTGAAAAGGACTAAGGATATGTTTCTCGTTTATGGAGGTGACGAAGAGCTCGTCGTAAAGGGTTACGTCGATGCTAGCTTCGACACAGATCTGGATGACTCTAAGTCACAAACCGGATACGTGTATATTTTGAATGGTGGGGCAGTCAGCTGGTGCAGTTGCAAGCAAAGCGTCGTGGCGGGATCTACATGTGAAGCGGAGTACATGGCAGCCTCAGAGGCAGCACATGAAGCAATCTGGATGAAGGAGTTCATTGTCGACCTAGGAGTTATTCCCAATGCATCGGGGCCGATGACTCTCTTCTGTGACAACACTAGAGCTATTGCCCTTTCCAAGGAGCCCAGGTTTCACAAGAAGACTAGGCACATCAAGCGTCGCTTCAACTCCATTCGCGAAAATGTTCAAAATGGAGACATCGATATTTGTAAAGTGCATACGGATTTGAATGTCGGAGATCCGTTGACTAAACCTCTTCCACGAGCGAAACATGATCAACACCAGAACGCTATGGGTGTACGATTCATCACAATGTAACTAGATTATTGACTCTAGTGCAAGTGGGAGACTGTTGGAAATATGCCCTAGAGGCAATAATAAAATGGTTATTATTATATTTCCTTGTTCATGATAATTGTCTATTGTTCATGCTATAATTGTGTTATCCGGAAGTTGTAATACATGTGTGAACACATAGACCATAACATGTCCCTAGTGAGCCTCTAGTTAACTAGCTCGTTGATCAATAGAAGGTTACGGTTTCCTGACCATGGACATTGGATGTCATTGATAATGGGATCACATCATTGGGAGAATCATGTGATGGACAAGACCCAATCCTAAGCATAGCACTAGATCGTGTAGTTCGTTTGCTAAAGCTTTTCTAATGTCAAGTATCATTTCCTTAGACCATGAGATCGTGCAACTCCCGGATACCGTAGGAATGCTTTGGGTGTACCAAACGTCACAACGTAACTGGGTGGCTATAAAGGTGCACTACAGGTATCTCCGAAGTGTCTGTTGGGTTGGCACAGATCGAGACTGGGATTTGTCACTCCGTATGACGGAGAGGTATCTCTGGGCCCACTCGGTATTGCATCATCATAATGAGCTCAATGTGACTAAGTAGTTAGTCACGGGATCATGCATTACGGAACGAGTAAAGTGACTTACCGGTAACGAGATTGAACGAGGTATTGGGATACCGACGATCGAATCTCGGGTAAGTAAAGTACCGATTGACAAAGGGAATTGTATACGGGATTAGTTGAATCCTCGACATCGTGGTTCATCCGATGAGATCATCGAGGAACATGTGGGAGAAGACATGGGTATCCAGATCCCGCTGTTGGTTATTGACCGGAGAGTCGTCTCGGTCATGTCTGCATGTCTCCCGAACCCGTAGGGTCTACACACTTAAGGTTCAGTGACGCTAGGGTTGTAGAGATATTAGTATGCGATAACCCGAAAGTTGTTCGGAGTCCCGGATGAGATCCCGGACATCACGAGGAGTTCCGGAATGGTCCGGAGGTAAAGATTTGTATATAGGAAGTCCAGTTTCGGCTACCGGGAAAGTTTTGGGGGTCACCGGTATTGTAGCGGGACCACGGGAAGGGTCCCGGGGGTCCACCGGGTGGGGCCACCTATCCCGGAGGGCCCCATGGGCTGAAGTGGGAAGGGAACCAGCCCCTGGTGGGCTGGTGCGCCCCCACCCATGGGTCTCCCCTGCGCCTAGGGATGGAAACCCTGGGGGTGGGGGGGCGCCCCACCTGACTTGGGGGGCAAGTCCCCCCTTGGCCGCCGCCCCCCCCCCTCAGATGGGATCTCTAGGGGGCCGGCGCCCCCCAGGACCCCTATAAATAGTGGAAGGGAGGGAGGGCAGCCGCACCCTAAGCCCTGGTGCCTCCCTCTCCCTCCCGTGACACATCTCCCTCCTCCCGCGGCGCTTGGCGAAGCCCTGTCGGAATCCCGCTACTTCCACCACCACGACGTCGTGCTGCTGGATCTCCATCAACCTCTCCTTCCCCCTTGCTGGATCAAGAAGGAGGAGACGTCGCTGCTCCGTACGTGTGTTGAACGCGGAGGTGCCGTCCGTTCGGCGCTAGGATCATCGGTGATTTGGATCACGACGAGTACGACTCCATCAACCCCGTTCTCTTGAACGCTTCCGCTCGCGATCTATAAGGGTATGTAGATGCACTCCTCTCTCTCGTTGCTAGATGACTCCATAGATTGATCTTGGTGATGCGTAGAAAATTTTAAATTTCTGCTACGATCCCCAACAGTGGTGGCCGTGCCCAAGGCAGCGGATATCAGGATGTGGTCGTGATGCCCCTGTCCGAACTGCTGTCAACCTCAGGTGACGTAGATCGGTCCTTGATATAGATGAATGAGATGTTGGCGGAGGTCCTGGCTGGCGGCGAGCGAGAGGCCGAAGGTGCGGCCTCCATGGCCGCTACCCATGGCGTGCAGATGGTTGAGGTCGGTCATGGCGGCGGTCGGCGATCAATCCGCCAGATTGGCAGAAGGCGACCACGAGTTCTCGGAAGGCGCTGGTGGGCAGTGCAGGCGGGGCGGCACAAAAAAGGAGCTTCACGAGGAGGCGCAGCGCTCACCCCATCGACGACTGGCGACGGACCCAAGCTGGGGGGAAGGAGAGGCCAATGGATTGGGGCGAGCTTGGGTGGTCGCTGCTGACCAGAGGCCGGAGAGAGAAGGAGGGGAACGAAGTGGAAAGAGGAGGAAGCCGGGCTGAGGGGGAGCGCCGGCTTGGCCCTCATCGGCGGCGGCCGGTCTCGGGCGGGAGACGCGGAGTCGGGTGGTTGGGATGGGGCGTCTCTCACGTGTGGCGGCGCAGAGGGGAAGTGGGGGAGGAATACCCTAGCAAATCATTTTTTACTTTGGTGGATGGACTGCGGGTTTAATTCCTAAAAAGCACAGGGACCTTTGTGTAAAAACGCCGGGACGGTGAACCCGACAGACTCAACCCGTGCTTTATTATTAGGAAAAGATTTATTTCTGAGATATAAGCATATGGCTTACTAAGTCTGAAGTCTGAACTGTTGCCACCTCTTGGGCAGGAACCACAACACAACATAGAGCAAAATAATTCCCCTGTGTTTTTCAGATCGTAAGCTTCAAGAGTAGCTTCAGAACCAAATTCCTTTTCAATGAAACGCTCCAGCAAGAGAAATTCACTTGTTCAGAAACAAAAGAATGAGCAAAAGTTAAAACACAGACACGCACACCTGTAGGCGCTTCAGTCGTGTACGGGAGAGCTCGTAATTCTTTGCTCCAAGGAAGGCAAGCAGTGGTGGCCATGCCCAAGGCAGCGGATATCAGGATGTGGTCGTTATGCCCCTGGCCGAACTGCTGTCAACCTCAGGTGACGTAGATCGGTCCTTGATATAGATGAATGAGATGTTGGCGGAGGTACTGGCTGGCGGCGAGCGAGAGGCCGAAGGTGCGGCCTCCATGGCCGCTGCCCATGGCGTGTAGAAGGTTGAGGTCGGTCATGGCGGCGGTCGGCCATCAATCCGGCAGCTTGGCAGAAGGCGACCATGAGTCCTCGGAAGGCGCTAGTGGCAGTGCAGGTGGGGCGGCACAAAAATAGGAGCTTCAGGAGGAGGCGCAGCGCTCACCCTATGGACGACCGGCGACGGACCCAAGCTAGGGGGAAGGAGAGGCCAATGGATCGGGGCGAGCTTGGGTGGTCGCTACTGACCAGAGGCCGGAGAGAGAAGGAGGGGCACGAAGTGGAAAGAGGAGGAAGGCGGGCTGAGGGGGAGCGCCGGCGTGGCCCTCATCGGCGGCGGCCGGTCTCGGGGAAACGCGGAGTCGGGAAGTTGGGATGGGGCGTCTCTCACGTGTGGCGGCGCAGAGGGGAAGTGGGGGAGGAATACCCTAGCGAATCGTTTTTTTTACTTTGGTGGATGGACTGTGGGTTTAATTCATAAAAAGCATAGGGACCTTTGTGTAAAAATGCCGCGACGGTGAACCCGACAGACTCAACTCGTGCTTTATTATTAGGGAAAGAAAAGACTAGCACAAATGCCCGTGCGTTGCAATGGGAAAAATATAGAACACTACGACATGACATGACGGGCATATTCAAGACGGCATAGACATGGGTATATCATCCATGACATAATCATCACATAAGCAGACATCACTGGTATCTTTTCCAAAAATAATAGCGCACACCCTTACCCTAATAAGCATGGCTCAAGGACCCTCTCCACTCAATTTCGACATGCCACTTATCCCCAAACGATGGCTTACGGATGTTAAATAACAACTATGATAAAATTATTTATAGACCTGTATTTACAACCCATCTCACATCAAAATGATATAGGAAGATGTAAAAAACATCCTTTGGAAAATATTTTCTAGATTATTATGCTGTTTAGAATTATTATTAGAGAGTTTATAAAATAAGTAAAATTGAATTAGCAAGTTGGATGGAAATTGTATACTGTAATTTCATGTCCAACAATCCAACTTAGACGGCTCCATCAAATATATATGTAGTGTCCAAACAAATCATACACTGTAATTTGAAGTACAGATTAGACTGATGCATCAAATATAATGTACATCTAAAGTCTGAATTGTTCTCCTAAGATATCCATGAACATTTAGTAGACATTTTAGTTCCATTGCCCACGACCAATTGCCAATCATGAACCCTAAGAAACGGGATCAAGGAGTCAATATTGAACGTCAAAATCGACAGATGAAACATTACGGTACATACATGTAGTTCTGGGGACCTCTACCTCTCCCTAGTGCACTGCGGCGTCACATGAAGCCACCCAGCAGCCAACAAACCAGATTGATCTGTCAAAAGTAGATTCCAGACGAATCAGCATCACCTGTAAATCAAATAGGGGTTTCTTCCACAGAGTGTATATGTCACAGCACCGCAACAGTACACACTCCCCAATGTTTGTAGCAGAATCCCGTGCATCCATATTTTGCGGACGCTAGTCGTCGATGGCATCCAGTGCATGGCCACGTCCACGGCAAGTCGTTCCGACGACCACGCGACTGCAGAACTTGAGGTCACTTATCTTGGGCACCATCATCGGTGGACGGTGAGAAGGACCAACACATTCACGGCCTAGCTGCAGAACTTGAGGTCATGGCCGAAAGCGCTTGCAGGGAACCGGCAGAGCACGCATATTATAGACCTGGGAATACAAAATCCATAACTTAGTTATTATGGCATGTAAAAATCTTTGCTTGGTTGTAGCGTTGACCAAATCACCAGAAGAATGGGCACCAGATTGCAGCGTGAGTGCAGATTAGCATTTATTTTAAGTGCTATTATGCAGGCCTTTGAAGGTATGGTTTGTTCGGATTTCAGTGTGAGAATTCTACAAAAAAAACTATCTTAAATACCATTGTTATCCCTAAAAAAAATCTAAGTGTCATGAAAATCTATATAAGAAAAGCTATGCATCTAGGAACATGCAGCGTCCCTTCTGAATAATCATTGGATCACTAAACTGTTAACAGAAGGAAGTAAGTGCACAGAGAGGACATGATCAGCAATGGAAAAAGCAAATTTGCAGATAGTAAATAACCTTCTATAGTTAGACTATATACACTAAGAGAATCTGGAACAAAACGATTCGCAAAATGTACAAAAACTTAACTCTACAGCCTCCAGTGCAGGCTATACAAAACTTAAAATCCCTATGTTCTCTTCGTGAAAATGCCTGTGCGTTGTAGTAGTCCATGAAGGAAAGGAATATGTTCTGCACTCTGTCAGCTTCCAGCAGAAGTACGAGGAAGAGATGGGCGATGCGATGGAAAAGATGAGTTCAGAGAAGGGAAAGGAACAACTGACCCCGTCCTTTACCACATAAATACCTCTTTCACTGCCACCCATACAGTGGACTCCGCCCGAACAGGGCTTGGCGTAGTTGAACACTGACGCAAGTTTTTAGCAGATCAGTGGCTGGGATGGGCGGGGGACTGTAGCCAGGGATTATAGAGGCTAAGTGTATCTGTCGACATACTATCAGTTACCAGTTTCCGATAGTGTGGAGGAAGCTGAAGCCCGGGCAACCCTGGTTCGGCTGCATGTTCTGGCAAAAGTTTTCAGAGGACCCGTGGAGCTTGAGATGGATTGCAAAACGGTGACTGAATATCTAAACTCGGATGTGCCCACTCTTGCTCCCTGCTATGGAGTGATCCAAGATATAAAGGCGGCCCTGTCTTGCTTTCCTTCATTCAAAGTTGTATTTACAGGAAGGAGGAGTCTTGTTAGCTTCAACACCAAACTTGGGAAAGATCTGAAGGATTATGTCATTCAAATAGCAGGTGAGGGAAACACATCAATAATATATAGCAGAAACATATAGATGAACTATAGCTCTATATAGAAACCATTGCTTTCCGACATACAAAATGGTACGTACAGAATGAGATGAGCAAGAAAGCTTGGGACAAATACACAAATGCAGTTTCTGAACTTACTGTAATAATGAACATACAGATTAATAATTAAGTAGGAGGATAGTTGTGCGGTTCGTTTCTTTTCTGAGGGCTAATGCCCATTTCCGGAGGAAAATAATCTCAGATTTCTAACTAAACTATAATCCCATGTAGGTATGGTTGCAGAACAAAGAATATATTACACATCGATGTAATCCCTTCTTCTTCCTCACAGAACTAAATAAAAGAACACACAGGAGTAAAATTAGAATAACTGAATAAAAGAACACACAGGACTAATTTAAATTATGAATTGGGCAGAAACTTTTCATGGTTGCCTAGCAAATGAAAATTGCATCTTATCATATATTGGGTATTCAACAGAATCAAATACATGGTCAGAGTGTTCCTGAGATTGATGGTTTTTGAACTCTGTTCCTTGACAACATGGCCCCTGCTTGCTTACTGATGGATCATATAGACAACCAAATCCTAAGTTTTGTTTTACTTTCACTTTGCAATTTAATATATGCAGCAGGACACTGCGGTACTACAATTTTCATTAAAGTAGCTACTAAAGGCCCCTAGTCAACATATTAACATCATGGGCAATGTTTCTGAATGCCTGAAACATTACAGTGTGGCAAACAATTCTTAATTATAGTTTCCTGAAACTGACATGTTTCTGTGAACATCTCAAACCTGGTGGATTTGCTGTCTAAGATATTTTCAACACGAATTGGTTCATTTTCTTTTATAAATTCAGGTTCAAAACTATCGCTTCTTAAGAGCATTTTCTGTACTTGTTCACTGTCAAATTATTCAGTATATTGTCAACTGAAAATAGGCTGAACATGTGATTGCTACCTGCAGTCAGTTTTCCTTAAGAAAGAAGAAATGATATGGAATTTTGGTCTATTGAGCTTTCTTCTTAATGAAAATGAGGCATCTTTGAGGAAAAAAATTAGCAATAGCATTCATCATCTAGTAGGGATGAATGACACTGGTTCCTTTAATATTCTTACTTGCGGAATTTCTATGCTGATTTCAGTACCGTTTCAGACTTTAGAAAGTATGAACAAGACAAAACTTTAAATATTTAATGTCTATGACTTTTTTTTTTGACGAAACCAGTGGAAAATCTATTCTATATAAGTGGGAACAGGTCCAGAAGGAGGCCCGTAAGAAACTATTTCAGCCAAGCAACCGACCAGACTATGACAGAATTAGAAGAGTCTAAGCAATCACACATGTAACTCCAGGAATCAGAAAGAATAGTTCATTCAGGTTCCCTGCCCAATATCATTGAATAACTAATATAACAAGAAAAAAAATAAGCTCCTACATTCAGCAATATAAAGCTAGCATAGTTGGCACCCCAAATTGAAGAATCATTCTGCATCCTGGAAAGGATAATATCAGCAAGTGTTGTGCAGGTCAAATTACCAACCAACAAAACCATGATATGCATCATGTGACAGTAGCATCGTTTAAGGGAAAATGCTCTACCAGGAGATTGAGAGCATACATGCTGATGACCACATCGCTTCGACAGGTATCCATTGGAATCTCAGGTGCATCGTACAGTGTTGTATTATCAGTTCCACCATGTGGTCAGCTGTAAACTTGCTGATGAAAACAACCTGGGATTTTTGAAGTGCTGCTGTAGATTCCTCACAAAGGTCAAACCAAGTTACCAAAAGGATCAAAGTAATTCAAGACATGTGAACTAAACCAAGAGGCGGCAGGGAAGAACATGTATGTGTGTACCTGCGGATGATCGTCAAGATTAGGTCGGACGAAGGGTGTCCTCACACAATACATGTTTGATGAGACACCGGCATCCTCATACATCTCTCTTGTTTAAATTTTCTCTCCTTGTTTGTTGGTTTCTTTGCTAAAACAATATGACAGCAAGTCATCAGGCAGAAATAAAATCACCATTGGTATTAATAAAGAGATTTCGAGAAAGTAAAAATACGTCAAATAGGAGAAGCTTACATGCCATCTTGAAATTCCTAGAAACCAAGTGACATCCGATGCATGACCAACATACACTGGAAACAATACAAACCTGCATGTTCTGTACACTCTCCTGAGTTGAATCCTGAATTAAGTATGACAATGGGACAACTCAAGATATATCAATTTGGAGCTACAATATGTGATTGTTATTGTTATTTTGTACTTAAATAGGAGGTTTTTGCAAATTTCACGGGATGGTGGCGTCCGCACTCTATAATTGACACACATATTCCATCCAATGACTATGATGTGGTTGGTGCAGCAGGAGTACTCCATGCTTGGGAGTACAGGATATGCTCTCCGAAGCAGAGCTCATAAGTGCGAACATCACAACATCGACTTCATTTATTGGCAAATGGAAGGGAACTTCATTTTACACAAAGAAAAAACATACTCCTAGCGTAGCTGGTAGGTAGTACATAGTAGCCGGCTACTACCACAACACTCTCAGCGACGATGGGAGACGTCGCACACACATTATTTATGGCAAAGCATGCATGCACCGGAATTCCCTCAGTAAAATTACATGAGAAGTGCTTCGGTACACCCCCCTCATAAAACGTATAAAGGGTAGTATGGACTTTTCACAAACTGTATTCACTTTCCTACATAAAACGTATATACGCTGTAGGTTTGTATAATACCCGGCGAACAGCCCTCCCTCATGGGCTCAGCCCATTTACGTTTTTTTAGTTTTAATTGTCAAAAAATGGATGCCCTCGACTGGATTCGAACCACAGCCCTCACAAGCTACGTGTAGGGCACAAACCATCCGGGACAGCACATCAAATTTGCTTTCTTGGCTTGTTTTCCTATTCTTGTGCCCAAGAAAAAAACACAGCACCTCCACTCTTTAGTTTATGTCTCTTTTTTTTTTGCACGGTTTTCTTTAGGGTTTCTAGTTTTCCTGTTTTGTTCATAAAATACTAATATTTGTATTTTTAAAAATTGTACATAAATTTCAAAACAAATGTTCATGCCTTTCAAACATGCTCATAATGTCAAAATACGAACATTTTTTTAAATAAAAAAATTCAAACACGAACATTTTTTGAAAAAAGTAAAAAAATGGAATTCCAGAAAAAACAGAAAAATATGAACAAAATTTGAATTCTGAAAAAAAATATGAGAAATAGAAAAAATAAATATAATAAACGAAAAGTCTAAGAAGACAAACAAATAAACAGAAGAGAAGATAAAAAGAAAAAGAAAAACACGGTTCACAACCTCCGAGAAGGTACCAAAACAGGAAAAAATGGCTGGGAACCCGAGCTTCCCAAGACCAAGAAAACTTTTTTGCAAATTTCATAGTGAACTTTGTTTTGTTTTTTTGTGAAAATATTCAAATCCATGAATATTTTTAAAACAATTGATGAACTTTTTTAATCCGTGAGCTCTTGGACCGGCCCAACACGTGCCCGACGAGAGCAATGTCGTCGCCTAGTTGGGCCAAGGCCTAAGCGTTTTATTTTCTTTTCTATTTTTTCATTTGATTTCTTATTTTGTTAATTCATTTTTATCTTTTTTGTATACCAAAATACAAGTTGTAATTAACTTTTTAAACTAGTGATTTAATGAAAATATAAAATATTTATTAAATGTTTAAAAAACACTTACTGTTTTCAATTTTATCCCTTTGTATTTATTAGTTGGGGTCATTTCAAGGATGTCCAAAAAACACCATGTACAATGGAGATTATTCGGTAAGGTCAGAACGGTTCATCTAAGAGCACGTTATTTTTCAACATATTTGAAAGGGCCCCAATTTCCCCACCAAAAAAGATGAAGAAATGGATCCGATTTTTTTCATGGCCTTTTACAAGCAATTCAAGGCACCATGCCAAGTTGATTTGGTTTTCAACAAATTCTGCATTTTCTGGAGTTTCCTTTGTAAAATAAGACCGATAAAATGGTCGAACATGTCGCAACTTGCATACGATGTCGAAAATTGTTTAACCTAGCATGGTTGCCTACCATGGTCATTCCCATCCGGGTGCATCCTCCATTGAACATGGTCTAGTTTTGAACATTTTTTTAAATGACCCAACTTTTGCAGGCAAGGGGCATGCCCGTGGTAAGGATCCATGCCAGGTTTGAATGATTTTCGACAAAATATGCAAGTTGCGGCACGTCCGACCATTTATCTACCTTTTTTAACCGAGAGAACCCCGGAAAAGTCAAATTTGTCGAAACCAAAACAACTTGGCATGGTGCGTTTAATCGGTAATATAAGATCATGGAAAGATTTGGGGTGAGTTAATGGATATGGCAAAAACATGCTCTCAAATGGACCCTTCTTGCCTATCCGAACACTCTCTGTTGAACATGATCTATTTTTGAACATGCATGAAATCACCCCAACCTTTTCCAGTAGGCGGGCATGCCCATGGTAGGCATCCATGCCAGGTTTGAATGAATTTCCCACAACGTATGCATGTTGTGTCACGTCCGACTATTTATCAGCTTGTTTTCACCGAGAAAACTCTAGAAATTGAAAGAATTGTAGAAAACTTAAACAGCTTGACATGGTGCCTTGATTTGATCATAGAAGGAGGTGGAAAAATTAGGCCTTTAGAAGGATGTTGAGAAACAACGCACCCTCAGGTAGAGCCTACTAGCCAACCTGAACACCCCTTCATTAAACATGGGCTACTTTTGGACAATCTTAAAATAACCCCAACCTTTTCAAGCAGGTGGGCATGACCATGGTAGTCATCCATGCCAAGTTTGTACGATTTCTGACACCGTATGCAAGTTGCGACACGGCCGCCCATTATCGAGCATTTTTTTACCGAGAAAACTACGAAAAATGTAAAATTTGTCGAAAACCAAAACAACTTGGCATGGTGCCTTAAATTGGTCATACAAGGCATGAAAAAAATTGGGGCCATTTCAAGCATGTCGGGAAACGACGTGCTCTTAGACGGAGCCATCTCGCCTACTCGAACACCTCCGTTGATCATGGTCTAAGTTTAAATTTTACATCTTTTGTAGTGTGTCAAATATAACGCTAAAAAGAAAGACTCTGGTTTTCCTTTTCAACCGGGCTAGTTTTTTCTTCAGTTTTTACATGGGTTTCTCTATTATTTTGTTTTTCTTTTCTTTTATTGATTTTGAAAAAAAGTTCATCAATAATTCAAATTAAGTTCATTGATTTGGAAAAAAATTAACAAAATTTAAAAAATCCATTGATTTAGAAACAAAGTTCATCAATTTATAAAAAGACCAACAATTTTCAAAAATAAATTGCCAACTTGCGAAATAGTTCACGAATTTGTGAAGAAAACTGATCAATTTTGGGGAAAGAAAGTTCACTGATTTGAAAGAAAAATTCAAGAATTTGAAATTTTGTCGTCATTTTCGATTAAAAAATCACGAATTATAAGAACTTCACGCATTTAAGAAACAAAAAAGAAATAAAACAAAAAACCAGAAAATGCTGCACTTTTCCAGTGTTGTATTTCAAGTATAAAAAAACTTACTTGACACTAGAGGTCCGGTTGCCTACCTGACATTAGAGGTCCGGTTGCCTAGCTGGTTATTGCGGCTGTGCTAATTGTTGAAGGACCTAGGTTCGAATCCTGCAGCAAGCACGGTTTTTGCGGTTTCAAAAAAAAGTAAGGATGAATGTGCTGAATGGGCCAGCCCAGCACGGCAGGGTGTGCACGTCCGTTAATGTACAGCGTATACATGATTCTCAAAAAAAAAGAGTTTATAAAAAATGCCTATCATGACCTTACTTATGAAGAGGTATGGGCTAATCTGAGCCGTCCTTGTGTCTAGGGGTGTACCAAAGCAGAAGTGAAATTACATACTGTGCACGAAGAGACCTCCTCCTCGACCTCTCAGGTGGAGATGCTATTGGGGATGCCCCTGGCCGTGAGCCCTTCGGCCTCATCCGTGTGGTCGGAGGTGTTGGGGTAGGGCAGCATGTAGGGAAACATGGCTGGTCCCATGCGGTTCTTCAGCTGAGGATTCACGTTCATGGCCAGCACATGTTTCTCGATGTCCTCCAACCTCACGCCGAACTGCTTGAACGCCTCCAGCGCCGTGGCGTCCGACGTCCACTCCGGCATGTCGTGCTGCCCCAGGTAGAGCTCGTCGGAGGAATGCTTGGACAGGACCCCTATCAGCGAGATGCCGATGAGGGCCTGAGACGGGTGGGTGATGGTGCGGAGGAACACCTTCACCGGATCTTTCTCTAGCTCCGCGTACTCATCGGAGCCTCGCTCGGGCATCGGGCGCCGGCTCGCCGATGGCTTGTTGGGGTGATAACTTGAGTAAGGGGTAGAGTGGTCGCATGCCCCTCCACCTCCAAGGTCTTTGAATCAAAAAGACTCGTAGGTACTAAATCTTCGGACCCCGAGCTCCCTCCTCCGCCTAGGGTTCCTGTGCCGCCGCGGCCGGAGCCCGCCGTCGCCGCGAGCCTCTCCCACTCCCCCACCCCTCCCCCTGCCCCTCCTCCCTTCCCAGTACCCCCCGCGTCGCCTCCCCGGGCGAGGCGGCCCGGGGGCCCTTCCGCCGCTCCCCTCCAGGCTCTCTCCTCGCATCTCCTTCCTCCCGCCGCCGCCAGCGAGCGCCGCCGGGCCTCGGCCACGTGGTGCTGGCGGCGGCGGGCCTGCCCTTCCCCGTGCGTGGCCCCCCATGCCCGGCCGGTGGGGGCTGGCGGCGGTGCTCCTCGACCGGCGTCGGTGTGGCCCGTCGGCGGTGATGCCGCGTGCCACGGTGGTGCTCGACGCGGCGGTGCGGCCGTTGGCCGTGGGGCGGCGCGGTGGTGCTGGTGGCTGGCGGCGCCCGCCCAGCCTAGATCTGGGCCCATTTGGGCCCCATCTGGGTTTGGGTTGGCCGGTGGCTCTGTGTTCCGCGGCGTCGTTTCCTGGTGATGGCATGTTGGCAGCGGTCTCGGGTGGTGAGGACTTCGTCGGTCGGCGAGTTGCAGCGTGGCGACAGGATTGTCCGGGTCCAAGTGGACCCGGCCGGGCCGTCGAGCGGCCCGGCAAGTCCTCGTAGCCGCGTCCGGTCGGCTCCGCTGCGGCGGTGGAGGTTGTCCCCTCCCCCCGTCCGAGTTGTGCTCGCTCCCGTGGCCGGGGTCTCCTTGCCCGAGCTAGGCCTCGTGTTGGCAGCTCCAGTGAGGCGGCGGGGGTGTCCGGTAACCGTGGTGGCACAGGCTGGTGGGCGGCTGTTGTGGTGGTGCATCTTGAAGTGCCTCGGGTGATGGTGGTGGTTGTGGATCGGGAGAAATCCTTGTCGGCTTGTCCGGCACCGACGCGGTGACGCTTGCGGGCGCCATTGGACCTTCCTGAGGGGCGTCGGATATATCCCTTCCCCACCATCCTTCGTGTACCGGGGGAAACCCTAGAACTTGTTCGGGCAACAGCGGCGGCGTCGTCGCATTCCTTCTTGAAGGTGTTGCTTGGTGCGAGGCGCTTCGAGATGCTGAGAATGCGGTGGCACTTCGTCGGAGGGTGCAGCGGTTGCTGGTCTTCCTTTCGTCGTTGATCTGCCAGTGTCGGCATTCATTTCTCTTTCATTTTCTTTTGTTTTTTTTTGGGTTTATCTGTGCTGCGGCCCCAGCGTGCTGGATGTATCGGAGGTTTGCTTTATAATATAAAATGGGGGGAAATCCTTTTTCTTAACCTGAGTAAGGGTACTGCCCAAAGTTGACGGCCGCGTGCAGAGCCGACCCAATCCAGATAATGGTGATGCAGGCCTTGACCAGCTCCGCCACCGTCTGCATGTTGGGCCACCAAGGTGCATCCTTGAGGTCGCCATGCCCGACCTCTCGCACCTCCATCCACCATGCCTGCGGCTCTACGTCTTCCAGGAGCACGCCGTCGTCAGTGTAGTAGATGACCAGGTAGTCTACCACCCACTGCTCGGGGTTCGGCTCCTCTACAGTCGTGTTGTTACTGTACCGGTACAGTAGCTAGTAGAATCTGCATGGATTGGTGGTCGGTGCGCGACTGAGCGTCGACGGATAGCAAGAACGGCGCTAAACATCCTGGCCGGGCAAGCTCTTCCTGAGGAAGAAGGCATCACTGTTACGGAGATGGAGGGGAAGAAAGAAGAGCCTTCCGATTGGATTTGAACGGCAGATTCTACTAGCTACTGTACCGTAACAAGAGGAGCCGAACCCCCTCGATGGCATGCCAGATGGCCATCCCGTCCGTTGCGTACGGGTAGTCCTTGATCAGCAACCGCACCTTGTACGGACTAGTTGGGTCTTCCACCGCCATGCCCCTGCACCAGATTGATTAATTGTTACCAACCATGGTGTACATGGATTATTGACTAATCCTCGCATTTAATCGATTGTCCTGTTTAGTTAATATTCTACCCACCTCTTGATTAGATCGTCGGGGAGAGCTTGCTCGGTGAAGTTCCAGTTCTTGTAGGCGATGCATGGAAGACATCGGCATCGCGTGCTTGCCCGGGAAGACGGTCAACTCGATGACGCCGTCCTCCTTGATGAGAATCTCCCGCGCCTGTGTATTTATGTTCATCGTGTCACGGTAGTGCAGATGAAGGGAGTTAATTGAATGGAAGTATCACAATTTGAGGCAGAACATGCAGATTGGTACTAACTTTACTAATTTTAACATGAACTCAACTTCCGTAGCAAACAATGCTCATAATCCAACAAACAAAAGTGCATTATGTCAAACAAAGTTCATGATTCAACAAAAAAATGCACATAAGGATAACATCAAACTTAGCATTTCAAATTTCATCCTTGAGCCGCGGAGGAGGTGGCCCATGTCCGGAGGCAGTTGTTGCGACCGCTGACAACATCAAATTGGCCGAAGCAGCCACGGTCGCCTTCGCCTTCTTTGCCTCCCGAGATGGAGTCATGATGGGGTTGCGCGCCGCCACCACGGGGTTTAGCTGCCGGCTGCTTCTTCATCGACGGGGCACCTGTTCCCGCTGCAGTGACCGGCCGGGGTGGGGTGACACTGACGTGGCGGGATGGGGGGCGCGACATGGTGGAAGAGGCGGGGTTGGGGAAAGGTTGTAGCGCCGGCGGCGGCCGCGACGAGGTGGGTCGACCGACGACGGCAGTGGCGGGGTCGTCGGAGTCGGAGTCGGCCATGGGGTCGGGCGGCAGCCGGCAGCAGGCGTGCGAGAGGAGGCGAGACATCGGGTGGGCGGCGAGAAGTTTCAGAGTGGGCAGTTTGGCTTTGGTGCGAGGTTGGGCGTTTTACATCACCAAGCGCCTGGTGATGTATATATGGATCACCAACGGTTATATTTTATATCTACATCATATATTGCAGCTACGTTTTTCGATCTCGCAGATGTAAAAAAGCAGTTATTTATACATCTACATTATCTATCAAAGATGCTCTTAGTGTTCCGGGCTCCAATCCTCCTCAAGTTTATCCATCATATCAATATTATACTTTATACTCCCTCCGTCCGGAAATACTTGTCCTAGAAATGAATAAAATGGATGCATCTATAACTAAAATAAGTCTAGATACATATATTTGTAGGACAAGTATTTCTAGACGGTGGGAGTATCAAAATATTAGACGTTTTGAGTTCAATTGTTACGGAGGAGTAAAGGGAGTAGTTTTTTCTTTTTTTTTTTGGCTTCGGCGAGGGCACCTCCTACTCACCTGTCTCAGGCCTATCAGCCATTGGCCCTAGTAACCAAACCGCCGAGCCGCCGCCGCCGCCCCCCGAGGACCGCCTCCGACGAATCCCCACCCCACCGTCATCCTGGTACCATAAAGTCCCACCTCCACTTGCCCTTCAGCGACCGCTCTCTGATTCCCGGTTTACCGCATCTGACGACGAAGGCGACGGAGGCCGGGCGAATCCCCACCTCGCCGTCGCGCTCTATCTCCTCGTAGTTCTCCGAACTGTGATCTTGAGCTTGCTACTCTCTGTGGGTTAGTTCTGTTGTTCGATCTCTCGGATTTGGTTCAGTCCTGCAGAGGAGCGCGAGCACTCGGATTGCTTGCGGCAACCCGTTCGATTCAAAGTCCGAACCTTTTTTGGTAGTGGCCTTGTCGGAGTCCAATTTCCGGCAGCAGGAGGGGAGGCCACCCATAAGTACTCCCAAGAGCCTGCCTGGCCGTGCCCTCTGTGTGCCCCATCCAGGATTGCAACCTTCCAACGAGAAATTGCTTGTTCTGAAAGTGCCGATTTATCTCCAATGGGTGGTACCTGTAGCGTATCCAGAGTGTCGAGTCTAGCTATCCACAGGAGGAATCTGCGCTCTCTAGTCTTCAGAGTGCCTGGGCTGCTAGGTCTTCTTCCTCCCTGTTTGCCGAAGAAATTCCTCAAAGAAAATCACATCCATGGACCTCTGACGGAGGTTGCAATTGCTGGATTGCCAGAGCTGCCACAGGATGTCCTGATGTCCATATTTGCACACCTGGAGATCCCTGACCTGATGTGTGCCTGCTCCGTCTGCACCTCGTGGCGCTCCGCATATTCCAGCCTGCACAAACTTGAGCAGTACCAGCGGCGCCAGACGCCGTGCCTCTTATACACATCTGAATCCGCTGGTGAGAGCGTTGCGTGCTGTTAGATATGTATAGTCTCTCTTGCACTTTACCATACACATGTATATGTACTGGCCCTTGGCCTTCCTGTGAATTGAGTTGCCCATTCCTAACATGATATCAGATGCTTAGGTTTCTCTTTCGCTCCCGCACGCTCGCAGCTCCGTGCCTAGCTCCCCCTCGCCGGCCTCCCTCTACCTCGTCGCCGGCGCCGGCCACCTCCTCCCTCGCCCCCGACTCTTCCTCCCCGCCGCCACGCCGTCTCGCCCTGGCTTGCGCTGCCCCGAGCTCGGCCGCGGCCTGCCGTCGCTGTCCCGCGCCGCCCCGAGCGCGGCCGCGGCCTGCCGTTGCCGCCTCGCGCCGCCCCGCGCCTTCCCGTGCTCGGCCGCGGCCGGCAGCCACCTCCCCGCGCCCCGGCAGCCACTGGCCGCCTCCTGCTGCAGCCGGTGCTGCCCAGGTCCGGCCCCTCCCACGCTCGCCCTCCCCCTCCCCCCGCTTCCTCCATCGGGGCTGGATCGAGCCAGCGCGAGCCCGATCCCGATCTGGATCAGGGTCTCCTGTAGCAGTTGACAAAAAAAAAGAGCTCATCATGTCTTCTTCGGGCTATGTCGCCGTTCCTCGGTGCTCGGTGATCTTCGATGGCACCAACTATGCCGAGTTTGCGGGCTTTATGCGTATCCACATGCGCGGTCTCCTTTTGTGGGGTGTTCTCTCTGGCGAGGTCCCCTGTCCGCCTTGCCCTGTTGCTCCAGTGGCTCCTACCCCGCCAGCACCGCCGGTTCTTGCTGCTGATGCTTCCCAGGCTGATCGTGATGCCGCCAAGGCTCTCGATGATACTGCAGTTGATGCCTATGATCAGCAGATGTCAGCCTATTCGGATGCCCTTTCTGCCTATCGTGATGATCTATCTGCTTACACTCAGTGGTGCAATGATGATGCTCGTGCTGCTGCTGTTCTTACTGCGAGTGTCCTTCCTCAGTTCGCCTCGAAGTTCATGGGACTTGGCACAGTTGCAGCGATGTGGTCTTATCTCTGTCAGCGCTATCAGCCCTCTGGTGATGCTCTCTACCTATCTGTGGTGCGTCAGGAGCATGCACTCCAGCAAGGTGATTCCTCTGTTGATGAGTTCTATTCACAGTGCTCTGCCATCTGGCGTCAGCTTGACTCTCTTCGGACCGTCGTTTGTGGAACTTGCCGTTGCTGTCAGACTACACGGTCCGATTTGGAGTTTCAGCGGGTTCACGAGTTCTTATCTCGTCTTCGCTCTGAGTTCGAGCCTCGCCGTGCTCACCTGCTCGCTCGTGGTCGTGTTCCTATCTCGGAGGTACTTGCTGAGCTTCGTGCTGAAGAGACCCGCCTACGCTCTGCTGGGTTACTTGTGGTTCCATCAGTGTTGGCCGCCCGAGCTCCTATGCCACCTGCTCGCCTCACCGCTCCACCGCTCCTGCCTACTCCTTCAGGGGGGTGGGTCGTCCTTCTTATGCTGAGAGGGGCCGGTCGCGCCGTGACACCTTCTGTGGCTACTGCTCTCGGCCAGGTCACCCAGAGTCTGATTGCCGTGAGAAGAAGCGAGACCAGAGGCGCTCCTCTTCCAGTGGGACTCCTGGATCCTCCTCGACCCCGTCACTCACTGACCAGGACATTATGAGGCTCAAGCGTCTCTTAGCTTCCTCAGGCTCTTCGTCGACCGGTTCCGCTGCTGCTGTGACTGCAGCCACTGCTCCACCACCGCAGGCATCTACACAGTCAGGTACATCTTCGTGGGTTCTGGATTCTGGAGCCTCTTTTCATATGTCTTCTGATTCTTCCGTGCTGTCTTCTCTCCGACCTCTTGATTCGCCTGTTAATGTTCTTACCGCTGATGGCACACCTCTTCCTGTTGCTAGCCGTGGTCTTCTTTCCACTCCATCTTTTTCTGTTCCTAGTGTTTCACATGTTCCTCGCCTCACCATGAATCTTTTTTCCGCTGCCCAACTTACTGATTCTGGTTGTCGTGTCATTCTTGATACCGACTCTTGCTCCATTCAGGATCGTCGCACCAAGGCTTTGGTTGGTGCTGGCCCCCGGCGCCGTGAGTCAGAGGGCCTTTGGGAGGTTGACTGGCTTTGTGTTCCTTCCGCTGCCACCACTTCAGCCAGCTCCCATGCTCTTGCTGCCTCTTCGTCTGCGTCCTTCCAGCAGTGGCATCATCGCCTTGGTCACATATGTGGCTCTCGCTTGTCTTCTTTAGTTCGTCAGGGCCTCTTAGGGTCTGTATCTGGAGATGTTTCTTTACATTGTAATGGCTGCAGACTTGGCAAACAGACCCAGTTACCTTATCCTACCAGTGAGTCGGTATCTCAGCGTCCTTTTGACTTAGTTCATTCTGATGTATGGGGTCCTGCTCCCTTTGATTCGAAAGGTGGTCACCGCTACTATATCTTGTTTATTGATGATTTCTCTCGCTACACTTGGCTCTACTTTATGAAATCTCGTAGCGAGGTTCTCTCTATATACAAACGTTTTGCTGCCATGGTTCACACCCAGTTTTCCACGCCCATTCGTACTTTTCGTGCTGACTCCGCTGGTGAGTTTATCTCCCAGCTGTTGCGTGGTTTTCTTGCGGAACAGGGTACTCTTGCCCAGTTCTCATGTCCTGGTGCACATGCTCAGAATGGCGTTGCCGAACGTAAGCATCGTCATCTACTTGAGACGGCTCGTGCTCTGATGATTGCCGCTTCTCTCCCACCCCATTTTTGGGCTGAGGCTGTTTCTGCATCCACCTATCTCATCAACATACAGCCATCGACTGCTCTGCAGGGTGGTATTCCTATGGAGTGTCTCACTGGTCGCTCTCCTGACTACTCAGCTCTTCGTATGTTTGGATGTGTGTGCTATGTCCTTCTTGCCCCGCGAGAACGCACCAAACTGACTGCTCAGTCGGTTGAGTGTGTTTTTCTTGGCTACAGTGATGAGCACAAGGGCTATCGCTGCTGGGATCCTGTTGGTCGTCGTTTGCGCATCTCGCGTGATGTGACCTTTGACGAGTCTCGCTCTTACTACCCACGTCCTTCTACCTCGAGCTTCTCTGTGGACGATCTTTCTTTTCTTCTTCTCCCTGATACACCCTGCTATGTGCCTCCTCATGTTTTTCCTCCTCCGCCTGCACCTCTCCTTCCTTCTCCTTCACCACCGACACCATCTTCCCCATCCTCCTCCTCCAACTCTCCACCATCATCTCCAGTCCGTCGCCCTCTCTCACCATTTCCTCTTCACTATACTCGTCGCCCTCGTTCTGAGGATGTTTCCCCTGATGCGCCTTCCACCTCTGGTGCACCTCCTTTCACGCCTCCCCCGGTTCATAACCTCCGTGCTCGGCCTCGCCCCCCGCCTGATCGCTACTCTCCTGATCGGTACGGTCTCTCTGTTATTGCTGAGCCCACTTCCTATCGGACTGCCATGACTCAGCCTGAATGGCAGCTTGCGATGGCCGAAGAGCTTGCTGCCCTTGAGCGCTCTGGCACATGGGATCTGGTTTCCCTCCCTTCCGGTGTCCGTCCCATCACCTGCAAGTGGGTCTACAAGATTAAGACTCGCTCTGATGGTTCTCTTGAGCGCTACAAAGCGCGCCTTGTGGCCCGTGGTTTTCAGCAGGAGCAGGGACGCGATTATGATGAGACATTCGCTCCTGTGGCCCACATGACCACTGTTCGCACTCTTCTTGCTGTTGCTTCTGTTCGTCATTGGTCTATCTCTCAACTTGATGTTCAGAACGCTTTTCTTAATGGCGAGTTGCGTGAGGAGGTTTATATGCAGCCACCACCGGGGTACTATGCTCCTGATGGTTTGGTCTGTCGACTTCGCCGCTCCCTCTATGGTCTTAAACAGGCCCCTCGCGCCTGGTTTGAGCGCTTCGCCTCTGTGGTGACTGCCGCTGGCTTCTTGCCCAGTGATCATGATCCCGCGTTGTTTGTTCACACGTCTCCTCGTGGTCGGACTCTGCTCCTTCTCTATGTTGATGACATGATCATCACTGGTGACGACTCTGACTACATAGCCTTTGTTAAGGCTCGCCTTCGCGACCAGTTCCTCATGACTGATCTTGGTCCACTTCGCTATTTTCTTGGGATTGAGATCTCCTCGACCTCTGATGGCTTCTACATCTCCCAAGAAAAATATATTCAGGATCTTCTTGCTCGCGCTGCTCTCGGTGATGAGCGCACAGTTGTGACTCCTATGGAACTCAACGTTCAGCTTCGTGCTTCTGATGGTGACCCTCTCCCTAACCCCACTCGCTATCGTCACCTTGTTGGCAGTCTTGTCTATCTTGCTGTTACGCGTCCTGATATCTCCTATCCTGTTCATATCCTGAGTCAGTTCGTTTCAGCCCCCACCTCTGTCCACTATAGTCATCTCCTCCGTGTTCTACGATATCTTCGTGGCTCGCTCTCTCAACGTCTTTTCTTTCCCCGCTCCAGCTCTCTTGAGCTCCAGGCCTACTCTGATGCTACCTGGGCTAGTGATCCCTCTGATCGACGCTCGCTGTCTGCTTATTGTGTCTTTCTTGGTGGCTCTCTTATTGCCTGGAAGACAAAGAAACAGACTGCCGTTTCTCGCTCGAGTACAGAGGCTGAGTTGCGAGCCATGGCTCTGCTGACGGCTGAGGTGGTCTGGTTACGGTGGTTACTTGAGGACTTTGGTGTGTCTGCTACTACCTCGACTCCCTTATTGTCAGGCAGTACTGGTGCTATCAGTATTGCGCGTGACCCGGTGAAGCACAAGCTCACCAAGCACATCGGTGTGGATGCCCACTTTGTGCGTGCTGCTGTGCAGGATCAGACTCTCGCTCTTCACTATGTGCCCTCTGAGTTACAGTTGGCGGACTTCTTCACGAAGGCACAGACTCAAGCGCAGCATAGTTTTCTTCTCTCCAAACTCAGTGTTGTTGATCCACCATGAGTTTGAGGGGGGGGTGTTAGATGTGTATAGTCTCTCTTGCACTTTACCATACACATGTATATGTACTGGCCCTTGGCCCTCCTGTGAATTGAGTTGCCCATTCCTACACGTGCCTCTACAGCCTCGCGGAGAAGAGGTCATGCAAGTTGACTCTCCCGGAGCCACCTATTCGCAGCAGGTATCTGATTGGGTCATCAAATGGCTGGCTGATTTCTGCTGATGAGAGGTCCGAGATGCATATTGTCAATCCCATCACATGTGAACAGATTGCTCTCCCGTCGGTGATCACCATCGTGCAAGTGACTCCCGTTTTCGATGAAACAGGTGCCTTATGTAAGTACATTTACTCTCGGGACACGACGGAGCACCGTAGTACCACAGATCCTCAAGCCGTCGATCTTGGCGAGCTGCGACAATACCTACAGAAAAAGGCATTTGTATTTTATGATGCATCCACAGGAGGCTACATCGCGGTGCTTATTCATGATCCAGATGGGCAACTCTCATTTGCTTGGTTAGGGGATGACAAGTGGACCTGGCTGAAACTACGTTGCTTTTTTCAAGACTGCGTGTACAAAGATGGTATGTTATATGCAGTGGCATCACTAGGAGAAATTCACGCCTTCGATCTCAGAGGCCCTGTGGTCGCAACGGAGTTAATTGCAGGCTGGGCAGATATCTTCAGTTGTCCAACATTTTACATTGTTCAGGCTCCATGTGGGGATCTGATGCAAGTTTTTAGATCCCAACATGTGGTTGACTGTGATCCATGTGCTGACACTTCAACGCATGTCCACTATACCTCTAAGATCAAAATATTTGAAGTTGAGACTATGCCTGAAAAGGTTGTGGGAATAAATAGCTTGAAGGATCATGTGTTGTTGGTTGGGCAGAACCAATCACTTTGTCTCTCTGCTGAAGAATATCCACAGTTGAAGGCAAACAATGTGTATGTTACTGATGACCACAAGTATCTAACTTTTTACAAGAATAACCGGCGTGACATTGCAGTTTTTGACCTGGCAAATAACAGTAGTGAGGAACTTGTCTCCCCTCCACTTTGGTCCAACTGGCCTACTCCCATATGGATAACACCTAGTCTTACAAAACTGTATCCAACATTGGACAATCTATGAGTTTTTCTTCCTGTCCAGATAATATGATTGTATAGCAGATGATGTAATGCAAATGTTTTATATGGAAAAGGGAATAAATTATGATCATTGATTGGAGGACATTGCAGTTGGTGAGAGTTGAGGGTTAAAATCCAGCTCTAAGGTCTGCATCAAATGCTGCATGTTCCTCTGTTGCTTCAAATGGGTGGCATGTGTAATAGATAAGCTTGAAATGTATATGTTTTTTCTTCCAATGCACCTTAGTGGCTTGTTTATGTATATTATACTGTGGGGCTTTGTTTTGACAATGCTGCATATTACTCTGGCACTTGCCTCTTATTCATATAGGTCGAGACTAAAACGACATTTTGGCCTATGGAGAATCTAAGCCTGTAGATACAATTCTACAGGAATTGTTCTGAACATTGAATACTGTCACTCCAGCACATTGCAACAGATGCTTTTTGACCATGGCAAACTGGTATCGGGCAGGCAATGTGAAGGTGATCATATCTTGTGTTATTTTCCCTGGTTTGAATATGGACCATACTGAAATGGGCTCCTAATCATGTATGCATTGCTGTTGAACCACTTGTAATGTTTCTCACCAAAGCTAAATACATAGAGCACACTGATCGGTTCTTTTATTGTATATTGTTTCAACATATCTATTAAGTTCATCTTGAGACACAATTTCTGTCTTGTTTGGCCTTGGCCTCCAGTTTCTTAGCTGGAGCCACATCCACTAGGTTACAGTTAGCTTCACATACCTTAAAAACTAATGCTAGCTTTGCTATAAAGTGGGCTGAATAATATGCACAAATCATTACCAGATAGACAAGTATTTCTAACGATTGCAGCTTCTTCAGAAGAATGTTAACATCAAATTCTGAAAATAGAATGTGGACACCATATCAAGAGACATCTTCAGCATCCATCTTCTTATATATGTAGTTGAAGGTGCAAAGTTCCATCTTTGTAAAGTGTGAGCTTTTCGTGGAATTTTAATTATATAATATTGCTCACCATAGTGAATTGTCTAACTTGCTGCTTCAATATAAGGCAAATGAGTGCAAACTAGATACTCGACCGAGTATTGTGGGTTAAGGTCTTGGTGTGGTTTTGGATTTCTCTTTATTCTTGGTCAGCTTTCCACATGTTTGAAAAGAAAGAAGTTCATGCCATTGAAGTAAATTTGGTGATGATCTTCATTTTTCAGGCTGCACATTTGCATCCATAGCATTTGAGGATCGTGGCATAATATCCCGAGCTCAAAGATTTTTTAGCAGCATTACAAATTCAACTGAGCAGTACTGAGGTACAATGTGGAAGTCAGAGTTGGTCTACTACATGAACTGATATCTGCTGCCCTCTAACATTAGGGGCTGTCCCTATATTAAGAAGAACTGAATCTGATGTTATCAATTGAACAGTGAACGACTAAGGGGAGCATTGAACAACTCAAGGAGAAGTTTAGATTATTGTGATGAATTAAAGAGAGAAGGATTACAGTCAGCTTGGGTAAATCTGGGAATATATAAAGCTAGAGGACTGGAAGTTCCCACAGGGATGTCAAAAATTGCCACAAAGAGGGCATGTATGTATTACGCTAGTGTGCACTTTGGTCTCGTGCTCATATCCAGCCTTTATCTGGCCCCTTTGATTTTCAAGACATCAATGCCACATTTGACTTGGCCAAAAAATAAAAAAAACACCTTGAGATGAATTTTGCTGCACATAGGTTAGGACATAGATTAACATGGAAGTACATGTTTTCCTTTCCAACCATAATAAGAGCGAAACGCAGTTTGATTTGCATTCTGAAATATAGCATGCAATTGTTCAAGCTGGGTGATTTTTCAACATTTATGTCTGCATTCAGTGCTTATTGAACTTTGCTGTGGTAACTTAGCTATAAGATATGGCTTTTGGTTTGCTAACTGTAATTGTCTCCGTAATTAAGACGCTCCTAGGATACTCGCACACCAGCTATGCTCATGCTTGTTACTGCTCCATAGCATGTTGGCTCATGCTTATCACTAACTTGCAGTCGCTCTGAAGCTGGACAACCTGTCTCATTGTGGCTTTTTTCGCTGTCGGAGAACTCAAAAATCATAGAGATTGAAGTTAAAAATACCACATTTGTTTCTGTACACTTTGCCGTTGGCAACAGACATAAGCCTACCCCACTCTGTGTTAAATGCAGTTTAAGTGGCAGATGCGTGTGAGCGCTGGCCCCGGGAACCCAGGAACAGAAGACGCTTCTCAAATGGTCATGAACTTCAAAGTGACATAAACTTGTATAAAGCATTAACCATGGAATCACCATATTTGTCTTGTCCTAAACTCGTATCAAGGCCGCCACGCGGTTGAAGCGAATGAGGAATACCCAATTGATGTGAACCTGGACATAAAACCCAAATGCTGAAGAGCATGTTGGTAGCGGCGCAGGTTGGCCAGCAGCTTCCGCTGCCAGCGGTAGGGGAGACGCCCCACAAGATGGAAAAGATGTGTTGTCTGTGTAAAGTCTACCTCTCTGGGCCAAGCTGCTGCACTCCTAGCACAAGCTTTGGGTCTGAGAAGCTCCGGTTCACAGTATGGTTGTTTTTGTTTCCTATGTTCAGACTGAATTTGTTTAGATTTACATAGTGAACAGGTTTGTGATACAAAGAAATTTCCTTTTTGATTTGTGGCGAGCTGCCATTTGTTCCTTCAACGCAAGCTTCAGTGTACAAACCTACAGGAGATAAATAAATTCAGGTTAGATGCAAAACATTGATAAACTAGTACAGTAGTATTCACTGAACTTGCTAGAAGAACACGGGTAGGGGAGGCCTGAAAAATCTGCCTATTGAATTCAGAATTTCCTCATCGCCACCGGAGCCCAGCCTTAACATCTTTTGAAATCTTCTGTCGCTTGCATCCGACACACACACACACAATTCTCAGCAGTGGCTTCTCCTTGCTTTGCTCCTCGTGCGAAGCACAAATCAAGCTGAAAATACAGTGAACGGGCGGTGTTATGATAACTAGTTAAAATATGCTGACAGTAAGACGTATTTCTTGTGTTCCACTTCCACATAGACACAGCCCCTCCAAACCACTGACATCCTGGACACTGCCGGTTTTCGAGTTTTGTTGCTGAAACTGTTCACTCGGCACTCCACGAAGACTGGATGGGTTTCCACATATCAAGCCATTGGGCACCCGGAAAAAATGTAATCTTCTGATTCTGGAGCACAAAGGAGAACCTTTACGACCATGCCACCACCTCTATCCTTGGTAAGAATTCAGTTTTTGAATACTTAAAGAAAAGTAGCAGTTGATCTTCAAATGAGAACTCACATTCCAAATGAAACTGAGGAGAAGATACCTCCTGGGATTTTAAACAGAATCACATGCTACCACATGTCCACAGAACAGCATCAGGACATAATACTTCCTTGGCACTTCTTACCACGTCCTGCATGCATGTTTCACCCCAAGCTGACCTTAAACAGAAATACCCATCCTCGACAATTCTCCGAGAAACAGTCAAACCTATGGTAAACTGTGAAAACATGATACACCTGTAAAACTCATAACCAATAAGTGAATGTCACCATGACGAAGCTGCCAGGACCTGGACGCTTGGGCGGTGGGTGATTGTCTTGGTGCCCAGGAAGCTGTAGATTATTTGGGTGAGGTTCTAGTTTCGACTGAAGACAGGTTAATTACTCTTGTGTCCTATTGCCCCATTAAATTAGGACTTTTTTTGTGCCTAGCTACGGGCTACGGTCTTATGTTTATCATCACATACTCTACCACAACTAACTCAGCATTGCCAAAAACTAAATGAATTGTAGTTGCCAGGACCTAAATCCTCAATGCTCAGTTCATAGTGAGAAGTGTTTGATTGATACCTGCTCCCGCGAGCGATCCTGAAGTGTTTATATAAGACTGAAGTATTTATGATTCGAAAAGAAAAATAAAGTACATAAAAACCATAGTTTTTAGTAGAGAAACCATGGTATTCTCCTAAAACTCTAAAAATACCGCACTGCCAAACGTATCAAAATATCAACACATCTAAGCAACTATTCAGAACACTCCTATTAACTTATCCACAATATGAAGGCAACTAGTTACTGTTGTTGGCACATTTGGGAAGAACTGGTCCTCCAGCAACAGATTATCTCTGAAGATTCTTAGACGACATTCAGCTGCTGTGTTTCAACTTTCAAGTTCCTTGATGGAATGCTGGAAGATCTGTTTCTTTGTGCCTAGCTAAGCTGCGGCCTTATGTCTACCACAACTCAGCATTGCCAAAAACTAAATGCTTGGTAACTAAATGCGTTAGTTTTTTTTCTCAGAGTTCTTGGCAGATCCTCGTTCATAGCATACCGAGAGGAGTTTGATTGATACCTGATCCCGCGAGCGCTCGCCCACCACAGCCTCCATGCCGCCGTTGCCGGGGATGCTCAGGATGCTGGAGGCGTCCGACGTGTCGTCGCCGGCGCTGCCGTTCCTCCCCAGGAAAGCCGCCGGCCGGCGTAGGAGCTCAACAATCTTCTGTGCTGTGCCATGGGGCGGGATAGCTTCTTGGCCGGGGCGGGCGTTCCTAGGGTGGGCACCGTTTTCTTGGCCGCGGCGGACGTCAAAGGGGGCGCCGTGTCCGCGGGAGTGGGGCGCGCGCCCAGCTGAACCCTACGCCTACGCATCCATGCCCGCAGGATTGTTCCCCCGGTTCCGGGCCGCCTTCTTCTTTTTCGCCATTAGCACCGAGCCACCGACCAAGAAGACAAGGCCGGGTTCCTTTGGGGATGCTTGCGCGTGGCGGGGAGGGACTGGGAGTGCAGAAAGGCGGATAGGCTGGCCGGATTCTGCTGCAGGTAGGGTTCCAGCAAGGTGGTGCGGTGGCAGCGGGCGACGGCGGATTTGTTGTTTCCCGGCGAGGTGGCGGGGGCGGTGGTTGGTTTCGGGGAAAAGAGCGCGGGGTGAAGGAGGGGAGGGAAAGGGAACAGAGCTTATATCGAAGTGGGCCTGTGAGACAAACGTCTCCCTTGGGCCGCGGTTTAGTACCATTCTCCTTTCTAAAAGGAACAATTTTCTGTTCTCTCTCTGTTATCTCTAAAAAAATATTGCACCCTACGAATTATGATTCATGTTTAGTTCGAAATAATTATGGTACACGTTTAATTTTGAACCCAAACTTCATGGATCTCAAGTCTCAACACTATTTAATTTACCTTATCTGCTCCAATCAGCGTGATTTTTGGCCGTGTGATGTCTTAGCATCGTTCGTATTTTTAGAAACTAGATTAGATTGCTTTGAACAAATAGACATCCTTTTTACAGTGCATCTAGATGTGATTGACTTGACCCATTCCATTAGCTTAGCACTTGATCATTTAAGTATATTGCTATTGCTTTCTTCATGACTTATACATGTTCCTATGACTATGAGATTATGCAACTCCCGAATACCGGAGGAACACTTTGTGTGCTACCAAACGTCACAACGTAACCGGGTGATTATAAAGATGCTCTACAGGTGTCTCCGATGGTACTTGTTGAGTTGGCATAGATCGAGATTAGGATTTGTCACTCCGATTGTCGGAGAGGTATCTCTGGACCCTCTCGGTAATGCACATCACTATAAGCCTTGCAAGCAATGTGACTAATGAGTTAGTTGCAGGATGATGCATTACGGAACGAGTAAAGAGACTTGCCGGTAATGAGATTCAACTAGGTATTGAGATACCGACAATTGAATCTCGGGCAAGTAACATACCGACGACAAAGGGAACAACGTATGTTGTTATGCGGTTTGACCGATAAAGATCTTCGTAGAATATGTGGGAGCCAATATGAGCATCCAGGTTACACTATTGGTTATTGACCGGAGACGTGTCTCGGTCATGTCTACATAGTTCTCGAACCCGTAGGGTCTGCACGCTTAATGTTTCGTGACGATCGATATTATGAGTTTATGTGTTTTGATGTACCGAAGGTAGTTCGGAGTCCCGGATATGATCACAGACATGACGAGGAGTCTCGAAATGGTCGAGACATAAAGATCGATATATTGGACGGCTATATTCGGACACCGGAAGTGTTCCGGGTGATTTCGGAGAAAACCGGAGTGCCGGAGAGTTACCGGAAACCCCCGGGAAGTTATTGGGCCCTTAGTGGGCTTTAGGGGAGAGAGAGGGCAGCAGCCAGGAGGTGGCGCCCCCCCATGGGAGTCCGAATTGGACTAGGGGAGGGGGCGCAACCCCTCTTTCCCTCTCCCTCTCCCTCTCCTTCCTTCCCCCTTCCTCCTCGTAGTTGGACTAGGAAAGGGGGAGTCCTACTCCTACTAGGAGGAGGACTCCTCCCCTCCTTGGCGCGCCCCAAGGGCCGGCCTGCCTCCCCCCTTGCTCCTTTATATACGGGGGCAGGGGGGCACCCTAGAACACACAACAGACATTGTCTTAGCCGTGTGCGGTGCCCCCCTCACTAGTAGAAAACGAAGCTTTATCACCGGTTCGTAAGGGCCTTTAGTGTCGGTTCCGCAACCGGCACTAAAGAGTGGAGACTAAAGGCCCCCCCTTTAGTACCGGTTCGGCACGAACCGCCACTAAAGGCCCACCACATGGCGTGAGCTCGCGCTGTGGTATGGGGGGCCTTTAGTACCGGTTGGTGTTTTTTTTTTGAAATTTTTTTCTGAAAATTTTGGGAAAAAAATTTGAATTTTTTTTCGATTTTCAATTTTCTGAATTATTTGATGATTTAGTCTCTAATCACCCCTCTTAACTACTCAAGTGTGGATCACTCATTCCAAATCGTCTAACTTCCCGGCCGGTCACCCATCCTCTCACTCCCCCAGCCTGAGCACGCTTAACTTCGGAGTTCTATTCCCTCTACTTTCCAAGTCTGCATTTGTTGTTTTCCTGACAAATGTAAGCTGACAATCCTATTAACCCTCAGCAGTTTAGCTGGAACATTAGGTCACACGTTTCACCGTTTGAGTTTGAAACTATTATTCTAAAAAACAGTAATTATTTAGTAACACTAATATTTTTTGAATAAGTTTGACCATAGTTTGACCAGATTTGACCAAAATTCAAAAAATTGAAATAATTATTTAGTAACACTAATATTCTTGAATAATTATGTAGTAACATTAATACTTCTTGAATAAGTAGTTTGACCAGATTTAACCAAAAAACTGAAATTTGAGCATATCTTTTTTCCTTTTGGAATTTGAGGATTCTAAAAAATTGCAAACAGGCCGTAGGCCGTCAAAATCGTATGTGGATTTTCGTGCTGAATTTTTTGATATAGTATACGTTTTTTTCTGACATAGTATGCAAAAGTTATAGTCGTTTTACATTTTCCCTACACTTTTTGCAAAACATGTCCAAATTGAAGTTTTCAAATTTTCCTAACTAGTAGATGTAGTAATATAACTACCTCTCGAAGGATTTTATTTTTTGAAGTTTTTATCATTTTCTTTTGATTTTTTCAAAACTGAAATGGCGATACACCGGCGGGGGGGGGGGGGGGGGGGGGGGTAGAGTTTGAAAATTGCCCTATAGTCCCGGTTTGTGTCTCCAACCGGGACTATAGGTCAGACCCCTTTAGTCCTGGTTCATGGCACAAACTGGTACTAAAGGTTAGCACTTTAGTACCGGTTTGTGCCACGGACCGGTACTAAAGGTGATCGTGGGGCCCCGGCCTGACGCCAGTCTGCTACCACCCCTTTAGTACCGGTTCGTGGCATGAACCGGTACTAAAGGTTCAACACGAACCGGCATTAATGCATAGCCGTTCGAACCGGCACTAATGGTACCATTAGTATCGGGCCAAAATCAAACCAGGACTAATGTGTCTCACATTAGGTCCTTTTTCTACTAGTGCCTCCACCATAATCCACCTCGGTCATATCGTTGCAGTGCTTAGGCGAAGCCCTGCGCCGGTAGCTTCATCATCACGGTCGTGCTGACAAAGCTCTCCCTCGACACTCAGCTGGATCGAGAGTTCGTGGGACGTCAACGAGCCGAACGTGTGCAGATCACGGAGGTGCCGTACTTTCAGTGCTAGGATCGGTCGAATCGTGAAGACGTATGACTACATCAACCGCGTTGTCATAACACTTCCGCTTACGGTCTACGAGGGTGCGTAGACAACACTCTCCCGCTCGTTGCTATGCATCACCATGATCTTGCGTGTGCGTAGGAAATTTTTGAAATTACTACGTTCCCCAACAGTGGCATCAGAGCCAGGTTTATGCGTAGATGTTATATGCACGAGTAGAACATAAGTGAGTTGTGGGCGATAATAGTCATACTGCTTACCAGCATGTCATACTTTGATTCGGCGGTATTGTTGGATGAAGCGGCCCGGACCGAGATTATGCGTACGCTTACGCGAGACTGGTTCTACCGACATGCTTCGCACACAGGTGGCTGGCGGGTGTCAGTTTCTCCAACTTAATTGAGTCAAGTGTGGCTACGCCCGGTCCTTGTTGAAGGTTAAAACAACACATACTTGACGAAAAATCGTTGTGGTTTTGATGCGTAGGTAAGAACGGTTCTTGCTCAGCCCATAGCAGCCACGTAAAACTTGCAACAACAAAGTAGAGGACGTCTAACTTGTTTTTGCAGGGCATATTGTGATGTGATATGGTCAAGACGTGATGCTAAATTTTATTGTATGAGATGATCATGTTTTGTAACAGAGTTATCGGCAACTGGCAGTAGCCATATGGTTGTCGCTTTATTGTATGCAATGCAATCACCCTGTAATTGTTTTTACTTTATCACTAAGCGATAGCGATAGTCGTGGAAACAATAGTTGGCGAGACGACAACGATGCTACGATGGAGATCAAGGTGTCGCGCCGGTGACGATGGTGGTCATGACGGTGCTTTGGAGATGGAGATCAAAGGCACAAGATGATGATGGCCATATCATATCACTTATATTGATTGCATGTGATGTTTATATTTTATGCATCTTATTTTGCTTTGATTGACGGTAGCATTATAAGATGATCTCTCACTAAAGTTCAAGGTACAAGTGTTCTCCCTGAGCATGCACCATTGCGAAAGTTCATCGTGCCGAGACACCACGTGATGATCGGGTGTGATAAGCTCTACGTTCACATACAACGGGTGCAAGCCAGTTTTGCACACGCAGAATACTCGGGTTAAACTTGACGAGCCTAGCATATGCAGATATGGCCTCGGAACACTGAGACCGAAAGGTCGAGCGTGAATCATATAGTAGATATGATCAACATAGTGATGTTCACCATTGAAAACTACTCCATCTCACGTGATGATCGGACATGGTTTAGTTGATTTGGGTCACGTGATCACTTAGATGACTAGAGGGATGTCTATCTAAGTGGGAGTTCTTATTGTAATATGATTATTTGAACTTTAATTTATCATGAACTTAGTACCTGATAGTATTTTGCATGTCTATGTTGTTGTAGATAGATGGCCCGTGTTGTTGTTCCGTTGAATTTTAATGCGTTCCTAGAGAAAGCTAAGTTGAAAGATGACGGTAGCAACTACACGGACTGGGTCCGTAACTTGAGGATTATCCTCATTGCTGCACAAAAGAATTACGCCGTGGAAGCACCGCTGGGTGCCAGGCCTGCTGCAGATGCTACTGATGACGTTAAGAACGTCTGGCAGAGCAAAGCTGATGACTACTCGATAGTTCAGTGTGCCATGCTTTACGGCCTGGAACCGGGACTTCAACGACGTTTTGAACGTCATGGAGCATATGAGATGTTTGAGGAGTTGAAGTTAATATTTCAAGCAAATGCCCGGATTGAGAGATATGAAGTCTCCAATAAGTTCTACAGCTGCAAGCTCCAGCGATCCATCTATGGACTGGTGCAAGCATCTCAGAGTTGGAATATACGCTTTGATGAGGTGATCAAAGCTTATGGTTTTATACAAACTTACGGAGAAGCTTGTATTTACAAGAAAGTGAGTGGGAGCTCTGTAGCATTTCTAATACTATATGTGCATGACATATTATTGATTGGAAATGATATAGAATTTTTGGAAAGCATAAAGGGTTATTTGAACAAGAGTTTTTCAATGAAAGACCTAGGTGAAGCTTCTCACATATTGGGCATTAAGATCTATAGAGATAGATCAAGACGCTTGATAGGACTTTCACAAAGCACATACCTGACAAGATTTTGAAGAAGTTCAAAATGGACCAGTCAAAGAAGGGGTTCTTGCCTGTGTTGCAAGGTGTGAAGTTGAGTCAGACTCAAAGCCCGACCACAGCAGAAGAAAGAGAAAGGATGAAGGTCATCCCCTATGCCTCAGCCATGGGCTCTATAATGTATGCCTAGCTGTGTACCAGACCTGATGTGTGCCTTGCCATAAGTCTGGCAGGGAGGTACCAAAGTAATCCAGGAGTGGATCACTGGATAGCGGTCAAGAATATCCTTAAGTACCTAAAGAGGACTAAGGACATGCTTCTCGTTTATGGAGGTGACAAGGAGCTCGCCGTAAAGGGTTACATCGATGCTAGCTTTGACACTGATCCAGATGACTCGAAGTCACAAACCAGATACATATTTATTATGAATGGTGGAGCAGTCAGTTGGTGCAGTTCCAAGCAGAGCGTTGTAGCGGGATCTACATGTGAAGCGGAGTATATATCTACTTCATAAGCCGAAAATAAGGAGTCTGGATGAAGGAGTTCATATACGATCTAGGAGTTGTGCCTAGTGCATCGGATCCAATGACTACCTTTTGTGACAACACTGGTGCAATTGCCATTGCCAAGGAGCCCAGGTTTCACAAGAAGACCAAGCATGTCAAACGCCGCTTCAACTCCATTCGTAATAACATTAAGGATGGATACATAGAACTTTGCAAAGTACATACAGATCTTAATTTGGCAGACCCGTTGATTAAACCTCTTCTACGAGCAAAACATGATCAGCACCAGGACTCCATGGGTGTTAGATTCATTATTATGTAAACTAGATTATTCACTCTAGTGCAAGTGGGAGACTATTGAAAATATGCCCTAGAGGCAATAATAAATTGGTTATTATCATATTTCCCTGTCGGATTTCGGGTTTCACAGACCCTCACTACTAGGGAAAACCTTATACACAGAACTTTAGCAGTAGCGCTTGTTAAAAAAGGGCGCTACTGCTAAATAGCAGTAGCGCGTGCACGATAAATGCGCTGCAGACACAAACGTAGCAGTAGCACGTCTACTTTTAAACGCATTAGTACTAAAATTCTCACTGCTAAGCCGATAGGCTACATATAGTAGTAGCGGTCTTCTAGAAAGAGCGCTACCGCTAAGTTTATTTTAGCAGCGCGTTTACTGTGAAATGCCCTACTGTTAATGAAAAGAAAATTAAATGAAAAACAAATAGAAAAGTAAATGAAAATGAAAGAAATAAAAAAGGAGAAAGGAAAAAAAATAAAATGTAAAGAAAAATAAATGAAAAAGGGAAAAAGGAGAAAGGAATAGCAGTAGCGTCTGTTCATCAGAGGCGCTATAGATAACTTAGCAGTAGCGCTTGTTTAGACCCCCGCTATAGAAAGAGAAAAGGAAATGAGAAAAGAAAAGGAAAATACATAGCTATAGCAGTAGTGCGTTTACTGAAAAGCGCTATAGCTAACTTAGCTATAGCGCGTTTACAGAAACGCACTACCGCTAAGTTTGACTTAACCCAAAAGCGGTTTCCCCCGACCATCACTTCTTCCCCAAATCTCTCGCCCACTTCGCCTCCGTCTCCACAATTCGTCGTCGCCCTACTTAGCCGCCGTCTTCTGCCGACGTCAACGCCCCCGGAGCCACCAGAGCCGCGCGCCGTCGGCGCCACCGGAAACGCGCAGCCTCATCGACGCCACCGGAGCCGCGCAGCCTCATCAACGCCACCGGAGCCGCCCTCGGCACCAGCGGAGCCACCCTCGACGCCCTGCCTCCCTCGCCACAACTGCCTCCCTCGCCGTTACCGGAGACGCCCCTGCCTCCCTCGCCACCACTGCCTCCCTCGACACGACCGGAGGCATCCTTTGTAAGCCCCACTCCTCCTCTCTCTCTCATGCATAGCACAAACATTGGACAGAGAACTAGCTAGCTAGGTTAACTAGTTTAATTAGGTTAATTATCTAGGTTAGTGCAAAAATTTAGTTAGGGCTTTGACAGAGAACTAGTTAGGTTAACTAGTTTAATTAGGTTAATTATCTAGGTTAGTGCAAAAATTTAGTTTGGGCTTTGACAGAGAACTAGCTAGGTTAACTACTTTAATTAGGTTAATCATTTAGGTAAACTAGGTTAAATAGCTAGGTTAACTAACTAGGTTAAATAGCTAGGTTAATTAGGTTCGTTAGGTTAGAGGAAAAAATTATTTTAGAGCATTAGGTGAGAAGGGTTAGAGAAGGGACAGAATTTGGGTTCTGTCCTAGGCACAGAAGTGTTTAGTGAGGTCATTTTGCAAAGGCTTTTGATTTTTGAAAAGACCACTACTTTTCTAGGAAAAGAATTTAGGAAAGTTTTATTTTAAAGATGATCCTTCCTAGACTTTTATTGTTGATTTTATCTTTTCATTGAAGTGGTCATGTTATATCTTTTCATTGAAGTGTGGTTCGATTGTGGGAATGAACCGCGGGTGGCCTATGTTTTGCCGGAATGTTGATTCATTTCCGTTCCGGCAAATTTCAGGTGCTCGATTTGTCCACTTTTTAGCAAAGGTCATGCCCAAATTTTCCGTGAATTTCAGCATGACTTGTGCTACAAACTAGGACATATCGAGTGCCCGCGATTTGCCGCACCGGGAAGGAGTCAACGTTCCTGCAAAGCATAGGCCTTTTTATGTCATTATTCATTTTATTAGGTCTAGAATTAATTGACTAGATTTAATCGTAGGAAACATGGCTAGCAACGATGAAGGACATGGTTCTGGTGACTGCGACAACGTTACCTGGCGGCAGAAGAATTGTTGGGGGAAGCCGACGATCAAGAGTTGATGTTGCTGGGTCCACCTGTCACATCGGATATTGAGACCGACATCGAGACATGCGCTGAGACTGAGACCGGCGCTGAGACTGAGACCGGCATCGAGACCGGCGCTCAGACTGAGACCGGCGCCGAGACTAGCGGAGCCGATATAGAACCGAAAGCAAAGAGGCAACGGCTTCCTAACAAGCTCAGGACTACTAGACTGGTGGTCACGGAGGTGGACGACGGCAATTTTGAGCCAACCGTGCCCGAGGAAGCGCGCGCGTGCTACGGGAATCAAATAGGCTACATCATATGGACAACCGCCACCATCAACGATGAGAAACTACAGAAGATAGATAATATGAGGCCCTCCCTCCTAAAGAAGCTGCACCAGATATTCTTGTTCCTGGGCCGGAATGAAAAGGATTATAAAGATCCAGATAAGGACCCGGCAATGAAGAAGATAAACAAACACGCCATGACCAAGTTTAGCAACGCGTTGGCTGCCTGGAAATCAAGGGTGAAATATCGGATCGTCAACAAAAAGGAACCCTACTCCGAGATTGTAAAGGATAATCCGACAATCACGGCAGAGCACTTTGAAATATTCAAGGCGGCTTGCGAGGCCGAAGCTGCCAAAAAAAGTTGAAGTACATGAAGGGGCTTTAACAGAGGAACATTGGGTGCCACCACCTCGGAAGCCGTGGTTACGGCGGGAAGAGGTCCATATGGGCCAAGGAGGACGCGGAAGCCGCGAGTCTGGGCATCCCAGACCCCTTGGCGGAGTTCACCGTCCCGCAGGAGCATGACGTCCTCAGGGCCCGGCACCGTTGGGACCCAGTGAAGAAGATTTTCGAGACGAACGCGGTCACGACAGAGTTCATGAGACTGCTGGTAATTTTAGTTTCTGATAAATTCGACTGCACGTTAGTCATATTTGTAAACGATCCTTGTGCCTTTTGGAGAGAGAGTAGCACAGGATTGCGGCCGAAAGCGACTCGCCGTCTGAGGCGTTGGCGAGGCCCAAGTGGGACACTCCATTCAACCGGGCGTTGAACATATTGAAACGACTCCCGGTGGAGACTCGGCCGTCGTATGGACGCGTGCACGGTGTCGGAGACGGCGCCACGTGGGAGAAGTACTACCGTGAGACCACGGAGGAGAGAAAGGAAAGACGGAGGTTAACTGAAGAAAACATCGACAAGAAGGTTGAGATTGCGGTTGAGAAGAAATCATCTGAGACAGTCGCAACAGCAGTAGCTGCCGCAAAACAGGTGCTTGTAGATATGTCTACTTCCTTGGTTCCGGCCGTTTTCAATTGCAGCAGGCAAAATCCAGAAAAAAATGCAGCAGACTTTCCCCTTGCTGACTTCTTGGGGAGCAGCTCGAGTAGCATTGCACCAGCACCTGCAGCTGCACCTGCTCCCGCACCAGCTCCCGCACCTGCTCCGGCACCGGCTCCCGCACTGGACGTGCTCGGCGGTGCTTCGTCTTTGGCTGAGCTCAACTCCCTCACGGTATCTGTCACACCGGCCCCCTTCAATAAATGTATAATCTCACGTTTTCATTGCCTTTCGGATGTCTCTCGTCGCAGACTTTTCTTTGCAGTCCGACGAAACCCCGTGCACCATATTGTACACCATCGACGACCAGAAGGTGGACGTGGGGAAGGTGACGATAATGGAGCCGAAGGAACCATTGTTCCACAGCCGGCCGATACCCCCGTACGTCTTCAAGGTTTCCGTGGCCAGTGTCAAACCGGGCCACGAGAATTTGCCTCCTTTGGTACTAGTGGGGAATGACGACGAGACCCTGCTACCTCTTGAGCACTGCGTTGGTTTTTCCCTTGAAGAGGAAAGGGTGATGCAGCAAAGTAGCGTAAGTATTTCCCTCAGTTTTGAGAACCAAGGTATCAATCCAGTAGGAGGCCACACGCAAGTCCCTCGTACCTACACAAACAAATAATAACCTTGCAACCAACGCGATAAAGGGGTTGTCAATCCCTTCACGGCCACTTGCAAAAGTGAGATCTGATAGAGAAGATAAGATAATATTTTGGTATTTTTATGATAAAGATTAAAAGTAAAGAACGTAAAATAAAATATATGTAAACTTATATGATGGAGAATAGACCCGGGGGCCATAGGTTTCAATAGTGGCTTCTCTCAAGATAGCATAAGTATTACGGTGGGTGAACAAATTACCGTCGAGCAATTGATAGAATTGAGCATAGTTATGAGAATATCTAGGCATGATCATGTATATAGGCATCACGTCCGTGACAAGTAGACCGACTCCTGCCTGCATCTACTACTATTACTCCACACATCGACCGCTATCCAGCATGCATCCAGAGTATTAAGTTCATAAGAACAAAGTAACGCATTAGGCAAGATGACATGATGTAGAGGGATAAACTCAAGAAATATGATATAAACCCCATCTTTTTATCCTCGATGGCAACAATACAATACGTGTCATTTCCCCTTCTGTCACTGGGATCGAGCAACGCAAGATTGAACCCAAAGCTAGGCACTTCTCTCATTGCAAGAAAGATCAATCAAGTAGGCCAAACCAAACTGATAATTCGAAGAGACTTGCAAAGATAACCAATCATACATAAAAGAATTCAGAGAAGATTCAAATATTGTTCATAGATAATCTTGATCATAAACCCACAATTCATCGGATCTCGACAAACACACCATAAAAAGAGTTACATCAAATAGATCTCTAAGAAGATCGAGGAGAACTTTGTATTGAGATCCAAAGAGAGAGAAGAAGCCATCTAGCTAATAACTATGGACCCGAAGGTCTGTGGTAAACTACTCACACATCATCGGAGAGGCTATGGTGTTGATGTAGAAGCCCTCCGTGATCGATGCCCCCTCCGGCGATGCGCCGGAAAAGGCCCCAAGATGGGATCTCACGGGTACAGAAGGTTGCGCCGGTGGAAATAGGTTTTCGTGGTGCTCCTGGATAGTTTTGGGGTACGTAGGTATATATAGGAGGAAGAAGTAGGTCGGCGGAGCCACGAGGGGCCCACGAGGGTGGAGGGCGCGCCCAGGGGGTAGGCGCGCCCCCTGCCTCGTGGCCTCCTCGTTGATTGCTTGACGTCCACTCCAAGTCCTCTGGATCACGTTTGTTCAAAAAATCACGCTCCCAAAGGTTTCATTCCGTTTGGACTCCGTTTGATATTCTTTTTCTGCGAAACACTGAAATAGGCAAAAAAAAACAGCAATTTGCATTGGGCCTTGGGTTAATAGGTTAGTCCCAAAAATAATATAAAAGTGTATAATAAAGCCCATTAAACATCCAAAACAGAATATATAATAGCATGTAGCAATCAAAATTATAGATACGTTGGAGACGTATCAAGCATCCCCAAGCTTAATTCCTGCTCGTCCTCGAGTAGGTAAATGATAAAAACAGAATTTTTGATGTGGAATGCTACCTAGCATATTCCTCAATGTAATTTTCTTTATTGTGGCATGAATGTTCAGATCCGAAAGATTCAAGATAAAAGTTTAATATTGACATAAAAATAATAATACTTCAAGCATACTAACTAAGCAATTATATCTTCTCAAAATAACATGGCCAAAGAAAGTTCATCCCTACAAAATCATATAGTTTGGTCATGCTTCATTTTCGTCACACAAGAATGCTCTCATCTTACACAACCCCGATGACAAGCCAAGCAATTGTTTCATACTTTAGTAATCTCAAACTTTTTTCAACTTTCACGCAATACATGAGCGTGAGCCATGGATATAGCACTATGGGTGGAATAGAATATAATGATGGGGGTTGTGTGGAGAAGACAAAAAGGGGAAAGTCTCACATTGACGCGGCTAATCAACAGGCTAGGGAGATGCCCATCAATTGATGTCAATGCAAGGAGTAGGGATTGCCATGCAACGGATGCACTAGAGCTATAAATATATGAAAGCTCAACAAAACAAACTAAGTGAGTGTGCATCCAACTTGCTTGCTCACGAAGACTTAGGGCATTTGAGGAAGCCCATTGTTGGAATATACAAGCCAAGTTCTATAATGAAAAATTCCCACTAGTATATGAAAGTGACAAAACAAGAGACTCTCTATCATAAAGATCATGGTGCTACTTTGAAGCACAAGTGTGGAAAGAAACGATAGTAGCATTGCCCCTTATATATATATTTTTTGGGCCTTCCTTTTTTTATTTGGCCTTTCTCTTTTTTTGGGACAATGCTCTACTAATGATGATCATCACACTTCTATTCATTTACAACTCAATGATCACAACTCGATACTAGAACAAAATACGACTCTATATGAATGCCTCCGACGGTGTACCGGGATGGACAATGACTCATGAGTGACATGTATAAAAATATGCATGGTGGCTTTGCCACAAATACGATGTCAACTACATGATCATGCAAGGCAATATAACAATGATGATGCGTGTCATAATAAACGGAACGGTGGAAAGTTGCATGGCAATATATCTCGGAATGGCTACGGAAATGCCATATAGGTAGGTATGGTGGCTGTTTTGAGGAAGATATAAGGAGGTTTATGTGTGATAGAGCGTATCGTATAACGGGTGGATGCACCGGCGAAGTTTGCACCAACTCTCAAGGTGAGAAAGGGCAATGCACGATACCGAAGAGGCTAGCAATTATGGAAGGTTGAGAGTGCGTATAATCCATGGACTCGACATTAGTCATAAAGAACTCACATACTTATTGCAGAAATCTACAAGTCATCAAAAACCAAGCACTACGTGCATGCTCCTAGGGGGATAGATTGGTAGGAAAATACCATCGCTCGTCCCCGACCGCCACTCATAAGGATGACAATCAAAGAACACCTCATGTTTCAAATTTGTTACACAACGTTTGCCATACGTGCATGCTACGGGACTTGCAAACTTCAACACAAGTATTTCTCAAATTCACAACTACTCAACTAGCACAACTTTAATATCACAATCTCCATATCTCAAAACAATAATCAAGTATCAAACTTCTCTTAGTATTCAACGCACTTATATGAAAGTTTTTATTATACTAATCTTGGATGCCTATCATATTAGGACTAATTTTATAACCAAAGCAAACTACCATTCTGTTCTAAAGGACTCTCAAAATAATATAAGTGAAGCATGATAGAACAAATATTTCTATAAAAATAGAACCACCGCCGTGCTCTAAAAGATATAAGTGAAGCACTAGAGCAAAAACTATATAGCTCAAAAGATATAAGTGAAGCACAACGAGTATTCTAATAAATTCCGACTAATGTGTGTCTCTCCCAAAAGGTGTGTACATCAAGGATGATTGTGGTGAACTAAAAAACAAAGACTCAAAGCATACAAGACGCTCCAAGCAAAACACATATCATCTGGTGAATAAAAATATAGGTCCAAGTAAAGTTACCGATGGACGAAGACAAAAGAGGGGATGCCTTCCGGGGCATCCCCAAGCTTTGGCTTTTTGGTGTCCTTGTATTTACCTTGGGGTGCCTTGGGCATCCCCAAGCTTAGGCTCTTTACACTCCTTGTTGTTGGAAATATGCCCTAGAGGCAATAATAAATGGTTATTATTATATTTCTTTGTTCATGGTAATTGTCTATTGTTCATGCTATAATTGTATTGTCCGGAAATCGTAATACACGTGTGAATACATAGACCACAACGTGTCCCTAGTAAGCCTCTAGTTGGCTAGCTCGTTGATCAACAGATAGTCATGGTTTCCTGACTATGGACATTGGATGTCATTGATAACGGGATCACATCATTAGGAGAATGATGTGATGGACAAGACCCAATCCTAAGCATAGCATAAAAGATCGTGTAGTTTCGTTTGCTAGAGCTTTTCCAATGTCAAGTATCTTTTCCTTAGACCATGAGATCGTGCAACTCCCGGATACCATAGGAGTGCTTTGGGTGTGCCAAACGTCACAACGTAACTGGGTGACTATAAAGGTGCACTACGGGTATCTCCAAAAGTGTCTGTTGGGTTGGCACGGATCGAGACTGGGATTTGTCACTCCGTGTGACGGAGAGGTATCTCTGGGCCCACTCGGTAATGCATCATCATAATGAGCTCTATGTGACTAAGGCGTTAGTCACGGGATCATGCATTGCGGTACGAGTAAAGAGACTTGCCGGTAACGAGATTGAACAAGGTATTGGGATACCGACGATCGAATCTCGGGCAAGTAACTTACCGGTTGACAAAGGGAATTGTATACGGGATTGACTGAATCCTCGACATCGTGGTTCATCCGATGAGATCATCGTGGAACATGTGGGAGCCAACATGGGTATCCAGATCCCGCTGTTGGTTATTGACCGGAGAGGCATCTCGGTCATGTCTGCATGTCTCCCGAACCCGTAGGGTCTACACACTTAAGGTTCGGTGACGCTAGGGTTGTAGAGATATATGTATGCGGAAACCCGAAAGTTGTTCGGAGTCCCGGATGAGATCCCGGACGTCACGAGGAGTTCCGGAATGGTCCGGAGGTGAAGAATTATATATAGGAAGTCCAGTTTCGGCCACCGGGAAAGTTTCGGGGGTTACCGGTATTGTACCGGGACCACCGGAGGGGTCCCGGGGGTCCACCGGGTGGGGCCACCTATCCCGGAGGGCCCCGTGGGCTGAAGTGGGAAGGGAACCAGCCCTAGTGGGCTGGGGCACCCCCCATGGGCCTCCCCCCTGTGCCTAGGGTTGGAAACCCTAGGGTGGGGGGGCGCCCCACTTGGCTTGGGGGGGAAGCCACCCCCCTTTCCCCTTGGCCGCCGCCCCCACCCTAGATGGGTTTAGCCGGCGCCCCCCTCTCCCAGGGGGCCTATATACAGGGGGGGAGGGAGGGCAGCAACTTGACAGCCTTGGGCGCCTCCCTCCTCCCCTGCTACACCTCTCCCTCTCGCAGAAGCTCGGCGAAGCCCTGCCGAGACCCGCTGCATCCACCACCACGCCGTCGTGCTGCTGGATCTCCATCAACCTCTCCTTCCCCCTTGCTGGATCAAGAAGGAGGATACGTCGCTGTACCGTACGTGTGTTGAACGCGGAGGTGCCGTCCGTTCGGCACTCGGTCATCGGTGATTTGAATCACGGCGAGTACGACTCCGTCATCCACGTTCATTGGAACGCTTCCGCTCGCGATCTACAAGGGTATGTAGATGCACTCCTTTCCCCTCGTTGCTAGTATACTCCATAGATGCATCTTGGTGAGCGTAGGAAAATTTTAAAATTATTCTACGAATCCCAACAGTGGCATCATGAGCCAGGCCTATGCGTAGTTACTATGCACGAGTAGAACACAAAGCAGTTGTGGGTGTTGAGTTTGCCAATTCTTCTTGCCGCTACTAGTCGTATCTTGTTTCGGAGGCATTGTAGGATGAAGCGGCCCGGACCGACCTTACACATACGCTTACGTGAGACAGGTTCCACCGACTGACATGCACTAGATGCATAAGGTGGCTAGCGGGTGTCTGTCTCTCCTACTTTAGTCGGAACGGATTCGATGAAAAGGGTCCTTATGAAGGGTAAATAGAAATTGGCAAATCACGTTGTGGTCATACGTAGGTAAGAAACGTTCTTGTTAGAAACCTACAAACCACGTAAAAACTTGCAACAACAATTAGAGGACGTCTAACTTGTTTTTGCAGCAAGTGCTATGTGATGTGATATGGCCAGAAGATGTGATGAATGATATATGTGATGTATGAGATTGATCATATTCTTGTAATAGGAATCACGACTTGCATGTCGATGAGTATGACAACCGGCAGGAGCCATAGGAGTTGTCTTTATTATTTTGCATGACCTGCGTGTCATTGAATAAACGCCATGTAAATTACTTTACTTTGTTGCTAAACGCGTTAGCCATAGAAGTAGAAGTAATCGTTGGCGTGACGACTTCATGAAGACACAATGATGGAGATCATGATGATGGAGATCATGGTGTCATGCCGGTGACGACGATGATCATGGTGCCCCGAAGATGGAGATCAAAGGAGCATAATGATATTGGCCATATCATGTCACTATTTGATTGCATGTGATGTTTATCATGTTTTTGCATCTTATTTGCTTAGCACGACGGTAGTAAGTAAGATGATCCCTTATAATAATTTCAGGAAAGTGTTCACCCTAATTGTGCACCGTTGCGAAGGTTCGTTGTTTCGAAGCACCACGTGATGATCGGGTGTGATAGATTCTAACGTTCGAATACAACGGGTGTTGACGAGCCTAGCATGTACAGACATGGCCTCAGAACACACGCAATACACTTAGGTTGACTTGACGAGCCTAGCATGTACAGACATGGCCTCGGAACATGGAGGACCGAAAGGTCGAGCATGAGTCGTATAGAAGATACGATCAACATGGAGATGTTCACCGATCTTGACTAGTCCGTCTCACGTGATGATCGGACACGGCCTAGTTAACTCGGATCATGTTTCACTTAGATGACTAGAGGGATGTCTATCTGAGTGGGACTTCATTGAGTAATTTGATTAAATGAACTTAATTATCATGAACTTAGTCTAAAATCTTTACACTATGTCTTGTAGATCAAATGGCCAACGTTGTCCTCAATTTCAACGCGTTCCTAGAGAAAACCAAGCTGAAAGATGATGGCAGCAACTATACGGACTGGGTCCGGAACCTGAGGCTCATCCTCATAGTAGCCAAGAAAGATTATGTCTTAGAAGCACCGCTAGGTGAAGCACCAATCCCAGAGAACCAAGACGTTATGAACGCTTGGCAAACACGTGCTGATGATTACTCCCTCGTTCAGTGCGGCATGCTTTACAGCTTAGAACCGGGTCTCCAAAAGCGTTTTGAGAAACATGGAGCATATGAGATGTTCGAGGAGCTGAAAATGGTTTTCCAAGCTCATGCCCGGGTCGAGAGATATGATGTCTCCGACAAGTTCTTCAGCTGTAAAATGGAGGAGAATAGTTCTGTTAGTGAGCACATACTCAGAATGTCTGGGTTGCACAACCGCTTGACTCAGCTGGGAGTTAATCTCCCAGATGACGCGGTCATTGACAGAATCCTCCAGTCGCTTCCACCAAGCTAAAAGAGCTTTGTGATGAACTTCAATATGCAGGGGATGGAAAAGACCATTCCTGAGGTATATTCAATGCTGAAATCAGCGGAGGTGGAGATCAGAAAAGAACATCAAGTGTTGATGGTGAATAAAACCACTAAGTTCAAGAAGGGCAAGGGTAAGAAGAACTTCAAGAAGGACGGCAAGGGAGTTGCCGCACCCGGTAAGCCAGTTACTGGGAAGAAGTCAAAGAATGGACCCAAGCCTGAAACTGAGTGCTTTTATTGCAAGGGAAGTGGTCACTGGAAGCAGAACTGCCCCAAATACTTAGCGGACAAGAAGGCCGGCAACACCAAAGGTATATGTGATATACATGTAATTGATGTGTACCTTACCAGTACTCGTAGTAGCTCCTGGGTATTTGATACCGGTGCGGTTGCTCATATTTGTAACTCAAAACAGGAACTACGGAATAAACGGAGACTGGCGAAGGACGAGGTGACGATGCGCGTCGGGAATGGTTCCAAGGTCGATGTGATCGCCGTCGGCACGCTACCTCTGCATCTACCTACGGGATTAGTTTTAAACCTCAATAATTGTTATTTAGTGCCAGCTTTGAGCATGAACATTGTATCTGGATCTCGTTTAATTCGAGATGGCTACTCATTTAAATCCGAGAATAATGGTTGTTCTATTTATATGAGAGATATGTTTTATGGTCATGCCCCGCTGGTTAATGGTTTATTCTTGATGAATCTCGAACGTGATGTTACACATATTCATAGCGTGAATACCAAAAGATGTAAAGTTGATAACGATAGTCCCACATACTTGTGGCACTGCCGCCTTGGTCACATTGGTGTCAAGCGCATGAAGAAGCTCCATGCAGATGGACTTTTGGAGTCTCTTGATTACGAATCATTTGACACGTGCGAACCATGCCTCATGGGTAAGATGACCAAGACTCCGTTCTCCGGAACAATGGAGCGAGCAACGAACTTATTGGAAATCATACATACCGATGTGTGCGGTCCAATGAGTGTTGAGGCTCGCGGAGGATATCGTTATGTTCTCACTCTCACCGATGACTTAAGTAGATATGGGTATGTCTGCCTAATGAAACACAAGTCTGAAACCTTTGAATAGTTCAAGGAATTTCAGAGTGAGGTTGAGAATCAACGTGACAGGAAAATAAAGTTCTTACGATCAGATCGTGGTGGAGAATATTTAAGTCACGAATTTGGTACACACTTAAGGAAATGTGGAATAGTTTCACAACTCACGCCGCCTGGAACACCTCAGAGAAATGGTGTGTCTGAACGTCGTAATCGCACTCTATTGGATATGGTGCGATCTATGATGTCTCTTACCGATTTACCGCTCTCATTTTGGGGCTATGCTTTAGAGACTGCCGCATTCACTTTAAATAGGGCTCCGTCGAAATCCGTTGAGACGACACCGTATGAATTATGGTTTGGGAAGAAACCTAAGCTGTCGTTTCTAAAAGTTTGGGGATGCGATGCTTATGTCAAGAAACTTCAACCTGAAAAGCTCGAACCCAAGTCGGAAAAATGCGTCTTCATAGGATACCCTAAGGAAACTATTGGGTATACCTTCTACCTCAGATCCGAAGGCAAGATCTTCGTTGCCAAGAACGGGTCCTTTCTGGAGAAGGAGTTTCTCTTGAAAGAATTGAGTGGGAGGAAAGTGGAACTTGATGAGGTGATAGTCACCCCTTCCGAACCGGAAAGTAGCGCAGCGCGGGAAGAGGCTCCTGTGGTGCCTACACCGACTGGAGAGGAAGTTAATGATGATGATTATGAAACTTCGGATCAAGTTACTACTGAACCTCGTAGGTCCACAAGGACACGTTCCGCACCAGAGTGGTACGGCAACCCTGTCCTAGAAATCATGTTGTTAGACAACGGTGAACCTTCGAACTATGAAGAAGCGATGGCGGGCCCAGATTCCGACAAATGGCTAGAAGCCATGAAATCCGAGATAGGATCCATGTATGAAAACGAAGTATGGACTTTGACTGACTTGCCCGATGATTAGCGAGCCATAGAAAACAAATGGATCTTTAAGAAGAAGACGGACGCGGATGGTAATGTGACCATCTACAAAGCTCGACTTGTCGCTAAGGGTTATCGACAAGTTCAAGGGGTTGACTACGATGAGACTTTCTCACCCGTAGCGAAGCTGAAGTCCGTCCGAATCATGTTAGCAATTGCCGCATACTATGATTATGAGATATGGTAGATGGACGTCAAAACGGCATTCCTTAACGGCTTCCTTAAGGAAAAGTTGTATATGATGCAGCCGGAAGGTTTTGTCGATCCTAAGAATGCTAACAAAGTATGCAAGCTCCAGCGCTCAATCTATGGGCTGGTGCAAGCATCTCGGAGTTGGAACATTCGCTTTGATGAGATGATCAAAGCGTTTGGGTTTATACAGACTTATGGAGAAGCCTGTGTTTACAAGAAAGTGAGTGGGAGCTCTGTAGCATTTCTCTTATTATATGTGGATGACATATTATTGATGGGAAATGATATAGAATTCTTGGAAAGTATAAAGGCCTATTTGAATAAGTGTTTTTCAATGAAGGACCTTGGAGAAGCTGCTTATATATTAGGCATCAAGATCTATAGAGATAGATCAAGACGCCTCATTGGTCTTTCACAAAGTACATACCTTGACAAGATATTGAAGAAGTTCAATATGGATCAGTCCAAGAAGGGGTTCTTGCCTGTATTGCAAGGTGTGCAATTGAGCACGGCTCAATGCCCGACCACGGCAGAAGATAGAGAAAAGATGAGTGTCATCCCCTATGCCTCGGCCATAGGGTCTATTATGTATGCCATGCTGTGTACCAGACCTGATGTAAACCTTGCCGTAAGTTTGGTAGGAAGGTACCAAAGTAATCCCGGCATGGAACACTGGACAGCGGTCAAGAATATCCTGAAGTACCTGAAAAGGACTAAGGATATGTTTCTCGTTTATGGAGGTGACGAAGAACTCGTTGTAAAGGGTTACGTCGACGCTAGCTTCGACACAGATCTGGATGACTCGAAGTCACAAACCGGATACGTGTATATTTTGAATGGAGGAGCAGTAAGCTGGTGCAGTTGCAAGCAAAGCGTCGTGGCGGGATCTACATGTGAAGCGGAGTACATGGCAGCCTCGGAGGCAGCACAGGAAGCAGTCTGGATGAAGGAGTTCATTACCGACCTAGGGGTGATTCCCAACGCGTCGGGCCCGATGACTCTCTTCTGTGACAATACTGGAGCTATTGCCCTTGCGAAGGAGCCCAGATTTCACAGGAAGACCAGGCATATCAAGCGTCGCTTCAACTCCATTCATGAACGTGTTCAAAATGGAGACATAGATATTTGTAAAGTACATACGGACCTGAATGTAGCAGATCCGTTGACTAAACCTCTCCCAAGAGCAAAACATGATCAACACCAGGACGCAATGGGTGTTCGATTCATCACAATGTAACTAGATTATTGACTCTAGTGCAAGTGGGAGACTGTTGGAAATATGCCCTAGAGGCAATAATAAATGGTTATTATTATATTTCTTTGTTCATGGTAATTGTCTATTGTTCATGCTATAATTGTATTGTCCGGAAATCGTAATACACGTGTGAATACATAGACCACAACGTGTCCCTAGTAAGCCTCTAGTTGGCTAGCTCGTTGATCAACAGATAGTCATGGTTTCCTGACTATGGACATTGGATGTCATTGATAACGGGATCACATCATTAGGAGAATGATGTGATGGACAAGACCCAATCCTAAGCATAGCATAAAAGATCGTGTAGTTTCGTTTGCTAGAGCTTTTCCAATGTCAAGTATCTTTTCCTTAGACCATGAGATCGTGCAACTCCCGGATACCATATGAGTGCTTTGGGTGTGCCAAACGTCACAACGTAACTGGGTGACTATAAAGGTGCACTACGGGTATCTCCGAAAGTGTCTGTTGGGTTGGCACGGATCGAGACTGGGATTTGTCACTCCGTGTGACGGAGAGGTATCTCTGGGCCCACTAGGTAATGCATCATCATAATGAGCTCTATGTGACTAAGGCGTTAGTCACGGGATCATGCATTGCGGTACGAGTAAAGAGACTTGCCGGTAACGAGATTGAACAAGGTATTGGGATACCGACGATCGAATCTCGGGCAAGTAACTTACCGATTGACAAAGGGAATTGTATACGGGATTGACTGAATCCTCGACATCGTGGTTCATCCGATGAGATCATCGTGGAACATGTGGGAGCCAACATGGGTATCCAGATCCCGCTGTTGGTTATTGGCCGGAGAGGCGTCTCGGTCATGTCTGCATGTCTCCCGAACCCGTAGGGTCTCCACACTTAAGGTTCGGTGACGCTAGGGTTGTAGAGATATATGTATGCGGAAACCCGAAAGTTGTTCGGAGTCCCGGATGAGATCCCGAACGTCATGAGGAGTTCCGGAATGGTCCGGAGGTGAAGAATTATATATAGGAAGTCCAGTTTCGGCCACCGGGAAAGTTTCGGGGGTTACCGGTATTGTACCGGGACCACCGGAGGGGTCCCGGGGGTCCACCGGGTGGGGCCACCTATCCCGGAGGGCCCCGTGGGCTGAAGTGGGAAGGGAACCAGCCCCTAGTGGGCTGGGGCGCCCCCCATGGGCCTCCCCCCTGCGCCTAGGGTTGGAAACCGTAGGGTGGGGGGGGCGCCCCACTTGGCTTGGGGGGGAAGCCACCCCCGTTCCCCTTGGCCGCCGCCCCCCACCCTAGATGGGTTTGGCCGGCGCCCCCCCTCTCCCAGGGGGCCTATATAAAGGGGGGGAGGGAGGGCAGCAATTTGACAGCCTTGGGCGCCTCCCTCCTCCCCTGCTACACCTCTCCCTCTCGCAGAAGCTCGGCGAAGCCCTGCCGAGACCCGCTGCATCCACCACCACGCCGTCGTGCTGCTGGATCTCCATCAACCTCTCCTTCCCCCTTGCTGGATCAAGAAGGAGGAGACGTCGCTGCACCGTACGTGTGTTGAACGCGGAGGTGCCGTCCGTTCGGCACTCAGTCATCGGTGATTTGAATCACGGCGAGTACGACTCCGTCATCCACGTTCATTGGAACGCTTCCGCTCGCGATCTACAAGGGTATGTAGATGCACTCCTTTCCCCTTGTTGCTAGTATACTCCATAGATGCATCTTGGTGAGCGTAGGAAAATTTTAAAATTATGCTACGAATCCCAACACTTGTTCCATGATCCATCAAATCTTTACTCAAAACTTGAAAACTTCACAACACAAAACTCAATAGAAAATCTCATGAGCTCCGTTAGCGAAAGAAAACAAAACACCACTTAAAGGTACTGTAATGAACTCATTCTTTATTTATATTGGTGTTAAACCTACTGTATTCCAACTTCTCTATGGTTCATAAACTCTATAACTAGCCATAGATTCATCAAAATAAGCAAACAACACACAAAAAACAGAATCTGTCAAAAACAGAACAGTCTGTAGTAATCTGTATCTAACGCAAACTTCTGGAACTCCAAAAAATCTACCAAAATAGGACGACCTATATAATTTGTTTATTTATCTACTGCAATTGGAATCAGTATTGTATCACGTTCTGGTGATTTTTAACAATTGTTTTAGTGAACAGAAAGTTTCTGGAATTTTCAGCAAGATCAAATAACTATTAACCAAGAAGATCCTATAGGTTTAACTTGGCACAAACACTAATTAAAACATAAAAGCACATCTAACCAGCAGCCATATGGATTATTTATTCCTAAACAGGACCAAAAATAAATAAATAAAAATAAAATTGGGTTGCCTCCCAACAAGCGCTATCGTTTAACGCCCCTAGCTAGGCATAAAGGCAAGAATAGGTCTAGGTATTATCATCTTTGGCATGCAATCCATAGGTGACTCTCATAATAGATTCATAAGGTAATTTAATTTTCTTTCTAGGAAAGTGTTGCATGCCCTTTCTTTACGGAAATTGGAATCTAATATTCCCTTCCTTCATATCAATAATTGCACCAATCGTTTTAAGGAAAGGTCTACCAAGAATAATAGGACATGAAGGATTGCAATCTATATCAAGGACAATGGAATCTACGGGCACATAATTCCTATTTGCAACAATAAGAACATCATTAATTCTTCCCATAGGTCTCTTAATGGTGGAATCCGCAAGGTGTAGGTTTAAAGAACAATCATCAAATTCACGGAAACCTAGCAAATCACACAATGTTTTTGGAATCGTGGAGACACTAGCACCCAAATCACACAAAGCATAGCATTCATGATCTTGAATTTTAATTTTAATAGTAGGTTCCCACTCATCATAAAGTTTTCTAGGGATAGAAACTTCCAATTCAAGTTTTTCCTCATAAGATTGCATTAAAGCATCAATGATATGTTTAGTAAAGGCTTTATTTTGACTATAAGCATGAGGAGAATTTAGCACGGATTGCAACAAGGAAATACAATATATTAAAGAGCAATTATCATAGTTAAATTCCTTGAAATCCAAAATAGTGTGTTCATTTCTATCTAAAGTTTTAACCTCTTCAATCCCACTTTAATCAATTTTTGCATCAAGATCTAAAAACTCCGAATTATTGGGATGCCTTTTAACTAAAGTTGACTCATCTCGAGTCCCATCATTATCAAGATTCATATTGCAAAACAAAGATTTAATAGGGGACACATCAATCACTTTTAGATTTCATCCTTATTATCATGAAAAGTAGAAGAACACGCTTTTACAAAGCAATCTTTCTTAGCACGCATCCTAGCGGTTCTTCTTTGCACTCATCAATGGAAATTCTCATGGCTTTGAGAGACTCATTGATATCATGCTTAGGTGGGATAGATCTAAGTTTCAAAGAATCAACATCAAGAGAAATTCTCCACGTTCCTAGCCAACTCGTCAACCTTAAGCAATTTTTCTTCAAGCAAAGCATTAAAATTCCTTTGAGAAACCATAAATTCTTTAACGCTAGTCTCAAAATCAAAGGGCAACTTATTAAAATTTCCATAAGAGTTGCTGTAGGAATTACCATAATTATTAGAGGGATTATTAGGGAACGACCTAGGATTAAAATTTCCTCTATAAGCGTTGTTACCAAAATTGTTCCTACCAACAAAATTCACATCCATAGATTCATTATTATCCTCAATCAAGGTAGACAAAGGCATATCATTGGGATCAGAAGAAACACTCTTATTAGCAAGTAATTTCATAAGTTCATCCATCTTTCCACTCAAAACATTAATCTCTTCAATTGCATGCACCTTTTTACTAGTGGATCTTTTAGTGTGCCATTGAGAATAATTAACCATAATATTATCTAGGAGTTTAGTAGCTTCTCCTAAAGTGATTTCCATAAAAGTGCCTCCTGCGGCCGAATCTAAAAGATTTCTAGAAGGAAAATTCAATCTGGCATAAAAGTTTTGTATAATCATCCATAAATTCAAACCATGAGTGGGGCAATTATGTATCATTAATTTCATTCTTTCCCAAGCTTGTGCAACATGTTCATGATCAAGTTGCTTAAAATTCATAATATCATTTCTAAGAGAGATGATTTTAGCGGGAGGAAAATACTTAGAGATAAAAGCATCTTTGCACTTATTCCATGAATCAATACTATTTTTAGGCAAAGACGAAAACCACGTTTTAGCACAATCTCTAAGCGAAAACGGAAATAGCTTCAATTTAACAATATCATTGTCCACATCTTTCTTCTATTGCATATCACACAAATCAACAAAGCTATTCAGATGGGTAGCGGCATCTTCACTAGGAAGGCCGGCGAATTGATCTTTCATGACAAGATTCAGCAAAGCAGCATTAATTTCACAAGTTTCAGCATCCGTAAGAGGAGCAATCGGAATGATAAGAAAATCATTGTTGTTGGTATTGGCAAAGTCACACAATTTAGTATTATCTTGAGCCATCATGACAAGCAAGCAATCCAAGCAAACAAGAAGCAAGCGAAAGAAAAGGCGAACGGAAAAAGAGGGCGAATAAAATGGCAAGGGTGAAGTGGGGGAGAGGAAAACGAGAGGCAAACGGCAAATAATGTAATGCGATGGATAAGAGTTTGTGATGGGTACTTGGTATGTCTTGACTTGTGCGTAGACTCCCCTGCAATGGCGCCAGAAATCCTTCTTGCTACCTCTTGAGCACTGCGTTGGTTTTTCCCTTGAAGAGGAAAGGGTGATGCAGCAAAGTAGCATAAGTATTTCCCTCAGTTTTTGAGAACCAAGGTATCAATCCAGTAGGAGGCCACACACAAGTCCCTCATACCTACACAAACAAATAAGAACCTTGCAACCAACGCGATAAAGGGGTTGTCAATCCCTTCACGGCCACTTGCAAAAGTGAGATCTGATAGAGATGATAAGATAATATTTTTGGGTATTTTTATGATAAAGATTAAAAGTAAAGAACGTAAAATAAAATAGATGTAAACTTATATGATGGAGAATAGACCCGGCGGCCATAGGTTTCACTAGTGGCTTCTCTCAAGATAGCATAAGTATTACGGTGGGTGAACAAATTACTGTCGAGCAATTGATAGAATTGAGCATAGTTATGAGAATATCTAGGCATGATCATGTATATAGGCATCACGTCCGTGACAAGTAGACCGACTCCTGCCTGCATCTACTACTATTACTCCACACATCGACCGCTATCCAGCATGCATCTAGAGTATTAAGTTCATAAGAACAAAGTAACGATTAGGCAAGATGACATGATGTAAAGGGATAAAATCAAGCAATATGATATAAACCCCATATTTTTATCCTCGATGGCAACAATAAAATACGTGTCATTTCCCCTTCTGTCACTGGGATCGAGCAACGCAAGATTGAACCCAAAGCTAAGCACTTCTCCCATTGCAAGAAAGATCAATCTAGTAGGCCAAACCAAACTGATAATTCGAAGAGACTTGCAAAGATAACCAATCATACATAAAAGAATTCAGATCTGAAGCCTTTCACTAGGCTCGGGGACTACCTCCCTGACTTGGATGGATGGCACTACATGTTGGAGTGATTGTCGATATATGACAATATGTCTCTTTAGTCCATACTTTCTGTATGACGAAACTTTGAGTTATGCACGACGAAACTTTATTTGTGATGTAATTAAACCTTCCTCCTCGACTAGCGACGATCACTCTAGTTAGGGCATTTTGGGTACGATCAACTTTGTTATTTATGCTTATGATATGTTGCTTCTATTTTTGCCAAGTGTGTCTCTTTCTGTTGCTCAACTATATATGTTGCATATCATCGACTCATGTGACGATGCAGGTGCATAGATCATCGATGGCAAAGAAGTGCTACGCCAGGAGTATATATACGACGAGTGGCCGGAGTGTCAGGCCCAGGTGTACCGGTTTCTGGTTTTCAAGCGACAGGCAGTAGTTAGTTTAGGTTCACGCTAATGTGAGAGAGGGATACGAACTCATGTACTGCATAGTTCCGCTCTCACTCAAAGTGATAGCTCTTCTCGCGTATATCATTGTTTAGATGGATGATGATGTACTTGCGGGTAATGGAGACTTGTCTTGCTATTTTCGAGATGATGACAAGAGACCACTTTGTGTTGGATGATGATTATGATGATGACATGATTTGATGAGACTATTTGTATGTATATGCTATGATTACATTTGTATGTGTATGATATGCTAAAGATTATTGTATAAAGCCTATTCAAATACAAAAAAAATATGCATAAAAAACAGAAACTAATAAAACTAGCAGTAGCGAGGGGAACAAAGTTAGCAGTAGCGCTGCCTTACCAGTAGCGTTTCCTGCTAAAAAGCGCTGCTGATATTAGCAGCAGCGCTCTGCACTAAAGCGCGCTACTGCTAGCCATCTATAGCAGTAGTGTGGGACGACAGGCGCTACTGCTACACGTTAGCTGTAGCGCCTTATCAGTAGCGTGTCGTCCCGCGCTACCGATAGGTAAAATACCCGCGCTACTGCTAGGGTTTTCCCTAGTAGTGCCTAGAGAGGTTCGAACTCTGGGGTGCGCACGAATAACACTCTCTCCCCAGCGTGCTCGCTCAATGATCCCACGGCCTAGCTCGACAAACTCAAAGAACAAGAGACACAGGAGTTTATACTGGTTCGGGCCACCGTGTGGTGTAATACCCTACTCCAGTGTGTGGTGGTGGATTGCCTTTTGAGGGCTAAGGATGAACTAGTACAGTGGATGAACAGCCTCAGGAGGAGAGGTGTTCATGGGCTCAACGAGCTGGTGAGGGTTTGGATGGAATGGATCCAGTCCAAGATAAGTACCCCATGTGCCTCCACCTAGGGTGGTGGCTAGTCCTATTTATAGTGGCCTTGGTCCTCTTCCCAAATCTAGGCGGGAGGGGATCCCACAATGGCTAAGTTTGAAGGGGGACAACTAGTACAAGTTATCCTGACAAAAGTAGTCTTCGCCTGCGAAAGGCTCGGGTGCTGACGCCGCCCTGGGCTCCACGATGACCTCCATCCTGCCGTCCTGGCGGTCCTTGGTCTTATTGCATCGATATGGAAATCTTTGCCTGATTCCTCGGGACTCCGTGCCTGCGCTTGCCCCCTTGGCATCAAAGGGGAAAACTGGCGCACTGTGCCCGCTGGCGCCCGCCTGGCCTTGGTCATCATGGCTCACGTCACGCGAACCTCGCAAGGTGCACCTTGCATAGATATCTCCACTCCTCGGGAGCCAGCCTAGTGAGACTGCCCCTAGGGAGGTCATGCCGTCGTCCTCCTCGCAAGGCTTGGCCCCTCGCGAGGATCTTGAATTGTTGTTGTCGATGTTGGGCCGTACCAGGCCGCCGATGGAGCCGCGTCATGGGCCGCAAGCAGGCAAGTCTGGGTACCCCCGTTCCCAGGACGCCGACAGTAGGCCCCGGGCCCAAGGCGCGCTCGAACTTGGCTTCGAGGCGAAGCCAAGGGGCAAGTGCGGAGCGCCGCGGGCCCCAACTGCCTACGGCCTTGGTCGACGCATGGTGATTGATTGGACGTGGGCGTCTCCACTTGCCCACACTGCCTCGGCAACCTCCTGATTTTGACGAGACCCTGCTGCATGCAGAAGAAACCATCATTACGTGCGATCGTGAAGGTCGACGGTTGGCCTCCTTCTGGCTATAAATGAGGAGGGGGGCGGAGCCCCCGTTGCTCATCTCCTCCTTCTTGCTGCCCGCTCCTTCTTCTCCCTCCTCACTTCATCGTCTTGCCGCGACACCCATGGCTCCAACGAAGAGGTTCTCGGCCGCGGAGAAAGGGAAGGCTCGCCAGGAGGGGCCTGGCTCGCCACCGCTCAAGAAGGGGAGTGGCCGCCCTCGCAAGCACGCTGCGACCCTTGCTGTGGCCCCTCGGGGGCGCGGGTGTACTCCTTCCGGGACCGGCATCGTCCTTGGTGGCTGCATCGGCGCCTCCTCCCGTGGCGGGGGGACGCTCTAGGCGTGGCAGCCCTTGCGCCGAGGGGAGGCGCGCTGTGATTGCCCGGCCTCCTCGGCCGCGCTTCCATTATGCGGAGGTGCTCCCGGAGTACGTCGTGTGGTCAGAGCAGCCGGCCGGCACTTGGCTCCAGCTCCCGCGCTCCTTTGCCAGCGAGCTGCCGGCCGCGGGTCTCACCGTCGATGAGGGTCTCGGCCAAAAGCTTCCACGGAGCGCACGTTGAGGCTGGCCCCACCGTCGATGAGGGTCTTGGTCACCGCTACGTTGCAGATGGTGGGCGTGCTGAGCATCAGGAGTGCGCCCGAGCAAGTGATGGTCGCTGGGTGGTCCCTGAGTCGAAGTGATGTCGGCCTTGGGCGCCGCCCATCCCAGAGGGGCCCCGTGCTGCACAGAGGCGGCGCCCATTTGGTGAAAGAACTGCTTACATGGCGGTCCGAAGGCGGCGCCTGCGAGCCGCCGAGGAGGGCCGCAATGGCGAGGCGTGCGGGTACTGCGAAGCGCGCGATAAAGAGGCCGCGTAGCTCCCCCCAGGAGGCCACGGAAGATCCCGGCAGGTTGAGCAGCTAGGCACGTGGCACGCCGGTGAGGGCCATGGGGAACCAGTTGGCCATGACCTTGTCGTCTCCTCCGGCTTCCAGAACGGCCTCCTCGTACGCCAGCAGGAAGACCGCTGGATCCGCCGCGCCGTCATAGCGGGGCGGCATCTCTGGCTTGAACTTGTGTGGCCACCGCACTTGCCGCAAGGCGGGGGTGAAGGCCCGAAGGCCCATGGCGCCTCCGTGCGTGTCCGTAGACCTAGTCGGAGGAGCAGAGCCCGCCATGGGAGTCGGACGGAGAAACAAAGCAGGCGTGGAGGCAAGGCTTTGGCGCACCCCTACCTGGCGCGCCAAATGTCGGATTTCGGGTTCCGCAGACCCTAGAGAGGTTCGAACTCTGGGGTGCGCACGAATAACACTCTCTCCCCAGCGCACTCGCTCAATGATCCCACGGCCTAGCTCGACGAACTCAAAGAACAAGAGACACAGGGGTTTATACTGGTTCAGGCCATCGTGTTGTGTAATACTCTACTCCAGTGTGTGGTGGTGGATTGCCTCTTGAGGGCTAAGGATGAACTTGTACAGTGGATGAACAGCCTCAGGAGGAGAGGTGTTCTTGGGCTCGATGAGCTAGTAAGGGTTCGGATGGAATGGATCCAGTCCAAGATGAGTTCCTCATGTGCCTCCACCTAGGGTGGTGGCTGGTCCTATTTATAGTGGCCTTGGTCCTCTTCCCAAATTTAGGCGGGAAGGGATCCCACAACGGTCAAGTTTGAAGGGGGACAACTAGTACAAGTTATCCTGACAAAAGTAGTCTTCGCCTGCCAAAGGCTCGAGTGCTGACGCCGCCCTGGGCTCCACGATGACCTCCATCCTGCCGTCCTGGCGGTCCTTGGTCTTGTTGCACTGATATGGAAATCTTTGCCTAATTCCTCGGGACTCCGCGCCTGCGCTTGCCCCCTTGGCACCAAAGGGGAAAATTGGCGCACTACGCCCGCTGGCGCCTGCCTGGCCTTGGTTGTCATGTCTCACGTCACGCGAACCTCGCGAGGTGCACCTTGCATAGATATCTCCACTCCTCAGGAGCTAGCCTAGTTAGACTGCCCCTAGGGAGGTCTTGCCGTCGTCCGCCTCGCGAGGCTTGGCCCCTCACGAGGGTCTTGAATTGTTGTTGTCGATATTGGGCCGTACCAGGCCGCCGATGGAGCCGCGTCATGGGCCGCAGGCAGGCAAGTCTGGGTACCCCCGTTCCCAGGACATCGACATTCCTGCTCATTATAAATGTTTATCATTCATGCTAGAATTGTATTGATCGGAAACTTAAATACATGTGTGAATGCATAAACTACACCCTGTCCCTAGTAAGCCTCTACTAGACTATATCATTGATCAAAGATGGTTAAGGTTTCCTAATCATGGACATGAGTTGTCATTTGATAATGGGATCACATCATTAGGAGAATCATGTGATGTTCAGACCCAACCATAAGCTTAGCATCAGATCATTTAGTTATTTGCTATAGCTTTCTTCATGTCAAGTATCTGTTCCTTCGACTATGAGATTATGCCACTCCCAGATACCGGAGGAATGCCTTGTGTGCTATCAAATGTCACTTCATAACTGGGTGATCATAAAGGTGCTCTACAGGTATCTCCGAAGGTGTCTGTTGGGTTGCATGGATCGAGACTGGGATTTGTCACTCCCTGTGACGGAGAGATATCTCCGGGCCCTCTCGGTAATACAACATCATAATAAGCTTCATGTGATTAGTGAGTTTAGTCACAAGATCTTGTATTACAGAAAGAGTAAAGAGACTTGCCGATAACGAGATTGAACTAGGTATGGAGATACCGACGATCGAATCTCAGGCAAGTAACATATCACCGGACAAAAGGAATTGCATACGGGATTGACTGAATCAAAGATCTGAAGGAAATATGTCCTAGAAGCAATAATAAAGTTGTTGTTTTATATTTCCTTATTCATGATAAATGTTTATTATTCATGCCAGAATTGTATTGATCGGAAACCTAAATACATGTGTGAATACATAGACAAACACTTTGTCCCTAGTGAGCCTCTACTTGACTAGCTCGTTGATCAAAGATGGTCAAGGTTTCGTAACCATGGACATGAGTTGTCATTTGATAACGGGATCACATCATTAGGAGAATGATGTGATGGACAAGACCCATCCGTTAGCTTAGCATATTGATCGTTCATTTTTATTGCTATTGCTTTCTTCATGTCAAATACATATTCCTTCGACTATGAGATTATGCAACTCCCGGATACCGGAGGAATTCCTTGTGTGCTATCAAACGTTACAACGTAACTGGGTGATTATAAAGATGCTCTACATGTATCTCCGAAGGTGTTTGTTGAGTTGGCATAGATCGAGATTAGGATTTGTCAGTCCGAGTATCAAAGAGGTATCTCTGGGCCCTCTCGGTAATACACATCATAAGCTTGCAAGCAAATGACTAAGGAGTTAGTCATGAGGTGATGTATTACGGAACGAGTAAAGAGACTTGCCGGTAACGAGATTGAACTAGGTATGAAGATACCTACGATCGAATCTCGGGCAAGTAACATACCGATGGACAAAGGGAATTACGTATGTTGTCATAACGGTTTGATCTATAAAGATCTTCGTAGAATATGTAGGAGCCAATATGAGCATCCAGGTTACGCTATTGGTTATTCACCGGAGAGGTGTCTCGGTCATGTCTACATAGTTCTCGAACCCGTAGGGTCCGCACTCTTAACATTCGATGATGATTTAGTATTATATGAGTTATGTGATTTGGTGACCGAATGTTGTTCGGAGTCCCGGATGAGATCACGACATGACGAGGAGCCTCGAAATGGTCGAGAGGTAAAGATTGATATATAGGACGATAGTATTCGGACACCGGAAGTGTTCCGGAGTGTATCGGGTATTTATCGGAGTACCGGAGGGGTTACCGGTACCCCGGGAGGAAGATTTGGGCCATATGGGCCATGAGAGGGTGGCACACCAGCCCACAAGGGGTGGCGCGCCCCTCCTATGGCAGGAGGCCAAGTGGGAGAAGGAAAAGAGGGGGTTCGGCCCCCCTTCCTTCTCTCTTCCCCCTTCCCTTTTCTTCTCCGGCAAAATAAGGCAAGGGGCGCCACTTGGGGAAACCCCAAGTAGGATTCGGATCCTACTTGGGGCGCCCCCTGGCTGCCTCTCCTCCCCTCCCACCTATATACATGTGTGGAGGGCGGCGCCTAGAACACAGAACATCAATTATTAGCCATGTGCGGCGCCCCCCTCCACAGTTTACACCCCCGGTCATATTCTCATGGTGCTTAGGCGAAGAACTGCGAGGATCACTTCACCATCACCGTCACCATGCCGTCATGCTGACGGAACTCATCTACTACCTCAACGCCTTGCTGGATCAAGAAGACGAGGGACATCACCGAGCTGAACGTGTGCAGAACTCGGAGGTGTCGTACGTTTGGTACTTGATCGGTTGGAGCTAGAAGAAGTTCGACTACATCAACCGCGTTGTCAAACGCTTCCGCTTACGGTCTACGAGGGTACGCAGACACACTTTCCCCCTTGTTGCTATGCATCTCTATGGATAGATCATTGCGTGTGCGTAGAATTTTTTTGTTTTCCATGCAACGTTTCCCAACAAGATCTTTGTTGAATATGTAGGAATCAATATGGGCATCTAGGTCCCGCTATTGGTTATTGGCCGGAGAGGAGTCTCGGTCATGTCTGCATGTTCCGAACACGTAGGGTCGCACGCTTAACGTTCGATAGCGCTAGGGTAGTATTGAGATATTAATAGCGGAAAGTTCGAAGGTTGTTAGGAGTCCCTGATGGGATCTGCGATATCACGGGGAGTTCCGGAATGGTCCGGAGGTAAAGATTTATATATGGGAAGTCATATTTTGGGTTCCGGAAAAAATTCTGTTTTTTTGGTATTGTACCGACAAGGTTCTAGAAGGTTCCAGGGGTTCCACCGTGGGGCCCAACGACCTAGGAAGGACCCACATGGACCGAGGAGTGGGGCTACAGCCCACATAGGCTGGCCGCTCCATTCCCCAAGGCACATGTTGTTTAAATCTAGAGATAACTTCTTATCTCTAAATTTAAAGGGTTGAATCTAGAGATAAGATGTTATCTCCAAGTTTAAAGGGATTTAAACATTGTGGCCGGCCCTAGATGGGTTGTTGGTGCTCTCCCCTACCCCCTAGCCTACATATAGATGGGGGAGGCGCATGGGGGCAGCCACCCCTTCAGCCTGGCCCGTTCCCGCTCCCAATTCCTCCTATGTCCCTCCGGAATTCCGCTACTGCCTCCACCACCATACCGTCGTGCTGGTTTCGATCTCATCGACCTTCTCTCCCTTGCTTGCTGGATCAAGAAGGAGAGGACGCCATCGAGCTGAACGTGTGCTAATCTCGGAGGTGCCGTCCGTCCGGCACTAGACCGGATTGGATCACGATTGGATAGTGAAGAGTACGACTACATCAACTGCGTTACGACGCTAACGCTTTCAGTCTACAAGGGTATGTAGGCACACTCCACTCTCGTAGCTATTCATCTCCTAGATTGGATCTTGGTTGTTTCGTAGGAATTTTTTTGATTTTCATGCTTCGTTCCCCATCAAAAACAACACTTGATTTTTCATCAAGGCCTGAAAACAATGTAGTATTATGTTTTTAGGCCGAAAACCATGTGGCGGGGGCTGAGGATTTGGAATCCTTGAGTGGGGCGGTTCAACTAGCTGGGGCAGATGTGAGTCTGAAATCTGCAAGGTACCCTGTGTGTGTTCGAGCGATGTAGCAGTGTTTCTGTGTTAGTAGGCCAGTTAGCGAACAGTGCTTGTAAAGACCGAGCAAAGATAAATAAGAACTACCTCGCAAAAAAAAGATAAATAAGAACTGATGAGTCACTGCAACCTAACAAGTTGGTGTCATTCTTCTCGAGACGAACGATGATCAAGCTCGCTTCTACGACAGCACACTCAGTGATTGATCAGCACCAAAGCAACTTGTTAGTGTGGTGGTCGCCAGCATCATCATGTGGTGTGTCGTGTGACACTCATAAGTCACAAGCCCACAGTATACATTCTAAAATGTTCACACACAAGTACAACAGAAAAGCTAAACATTCACACCAAACTCAGGTTGACATGCTACGTATACATTCCTACATTCAGAATCAACAACTCAAAAGAGTCACATATACATAAGTTCAGCATGTTTATTCATCCAGTGATTGAGAAATCACAACCAATATCCTCCATCGACACACTTTAATTACCTCGGGTGCAGACTGGTTAAGTGTTGTTCACTTAGTAGTACTTCTTACTAAAATTTTGCTTGTCTAAGCAAACTTTCGAGTACATAAGAGGCACCAGAAACTATTTGAGCTTTGTTTGTAGGTTTTCCTCATGATAGTGCCCTCGATGCTGCAGTAGGTTTGAGAATCTTGACCACTACTTTCACTCAACTAGTTTACTGACCCGTCTTAGTCCTTTAGCTCGTCAAAATTCTACCTTGCAGGCAAGGAAGGAGGCGGTCAACTAAATGGACCACCTAAAGTTGTTGTACAGTTCCACTGAAATCCGGCATCCTTGGGGTGCAGAATGTTTAAGTGGTGTTCATTCTGGCACTTCGTGTTAACATTGATGCTTCTCTGATTGAACTTTGGAGTACATAAGTGCGAGCATAAGTATTTGACCATCTGATTTTTTGTGCAGTTCTATTGAAATCGGCCAACGTAATGCTTTTCTTGCAGGGTCTTTCCATTAATATTGCATGCAGTTTGGATGGGGTGTGTTCTTAGTTTGGAGATTGATAATCCGATGATTTTTTATTCAATTTTTGTGATTTTTTTCAAATTCGAAGAACTTTTATCAAAACCAATGATCTTTTTTAAATTCGTTAAGTTTTTTTCCAAAATCGTTGAATAATTTTGAATTCTTGATTTTTTTGGTTTCTTGTGAATTTATTATTATTAGTATTTTCAAATTTTAAAAAAGTCAACGGTTGACCAGTCAAAATGCGATCGAGCAACCAAGGGGAAACCGGTCAAAGCGATCTTTCGCTCGGCTTCTACATGGGCCGACTCACAAGCAGGGGCACGTGAGCGCCGGTTCCTGCATGTGGCGCTTAAGGTGCCACATAGGAGCTCCGCCGCGAGAGATGGATATTGGATTTTTTGTTTCTTGAGAGAAGACTAGTGGTTGAGCCTGTAAGCGAAGAAGTCCAGTAAAAGGCACTCGTGCATGTACAATGGCCCAATTAATGGCAGGCCATCCCAATAAACCAGAAGCCTCCGATTTTGCTACGGGAGTAGCGGCCCTATAGGACAGCTGGCCTAGTTTGTAGGTATTGTTGCGGTGTTATATGAATCCAATGGCCAAGGATGATCAAATTATGAAATCAAATGCTCCGGAACGCACAATGTGTGAGAGGGCTGGGAAGGGGTTCAGTTTGACTGTCCTAAATGTAAGAAAAAAACACCACATTGAGTATCACATAACGACCACTTTGATGGCCAATTGAGAGTCGTGTGACAACGAACTTGCACGGTAGAACTAGTGTGTAAGGGTGAAAGTGATTATGAGATACTTTCTGACTGAAATCGTTTCTAATCCCAGTGCTATTAATTGGATACGGTAAGAGATTTTGACATCTAAACATAATCTGATTCTGTTTACCAAGATGCAGTATAGGATATGATATCACTAATATACGATGGTGTAGGATATTTTTTTTTCTCTAGCCAGACAATCCCTCCTTTTAAACATGGGTACAGTATCCGATTTATTGGTACAATTTTAAGTATACATAAATGTTATACTTTCTTATGATATGAGACATAAGCTTGTTAATGATTTATTTGGATTTTAAGTACCTTATAGAGCTTTATGTGTGCTTGAAATGTATAAGTATCAATATTTGCCCATTGGTTGTGTATAATTTTAGTTCCGAGCATGTATATATTCCTTGTATATGCATGTTTCCGAGTCGAGTCCAATCTATTACCATATCATGGCTGAACCCGACATGATCCGGTACTCGAACCCACATCTACACCGCATCCATCCCGCGTTTGAATCCAAAGAAATATATGGAATAAAATGGTATGGGCATTATCCTTGTATATTTCGATCCGGTTTTACTCCATACCGAGGTGGAATAGCTTATGTGTATACTACGGGTGTGTTTGGTAGCATTCCCAAATCCCAACCTAGCATGGTTGTTCTCCTCTCATACACGCTTGGTATAGACATGCGGAGTACATGGATTTGTTGTTGTTTGGTGACGGTGTATGTGCTGAGACATACTAAGTTGAGACTCTGTTTGGCAGCTTGCATCTGTTTAGACATGCCGGTCGGCACTGTAGCAATCGGTATTTTCAAATAAGTGAACAAAACATTTCAAAAATGTGATCAATTTTTTGAAACATGGAAAGAACATTTTTGAAAATTCTAAAGTTTTTTAAAAAACTAAACAAATTTGAAAATTTGATCTTTTAAAAAATGTAAACAAAATTTGCAAATCTGAAATTATTTTGATTTTTTTAAAACGGAATTTAAAAAAAATGTAAAAAAATTAAAATGCTGAACGTTTTTTGAAAATCTTAACAAATTTTGAAAATCTGGACAATTTTCAAAAAAATAACAAAATTTTCAAATCTGGCCATTTTTCAAAAAATTGATTTTTTTGGTATTCTCAACATTTTCTAAAAATTAAATTATTTTATACAAATTCTGAACATTTTTGAAACACATTGTCGCTCGCTTCGCTCATGCATGCTGACCAGTGAACGGCTGTTGGAGTGTTCCCTCTTCGTGCATGCTAAGAGGCTATTTGAGCTGAGCTCGTGCATGTTGAGGAGGCCCCGTGTAGACTACCAAACACCCAAAAATAGGTCGGAGAGGGAACTCTTGAGCTCATGCACCCTCCATGCACTCTACCAAACGTACCCTATGCGAAATGGATGTAAATGCCACATGTCAGCATTATCTTCCCCGTCTCTTGTTCTTCCACCTCATACACCAGGAGAAACTTGCCTCTACCTAAGAGTCGGCTAGCTATTCCCCACTGGCACAATAGTTGGTTCATCCCATGAATGTCGTGCTCCTGCCCCTTGCGATTCCCGCTTCCACACCATGTTATCCTACATGGCAATGTAGTGCTAACCTTTAAGGATGCTATCCTGGAGCAACACTCATTGGCTGAAGCACTTTGGGCGCCTATCATTTCTCCAGGATGGCCTCAATGTTTTGTGTGGGGTCTGATGTAGGTTCATATATGAGTCTATATGGGAGGGTTCCCAAGAAAGAGTCTAGATGGGTGGAGTGAATAGACTATTATGAATTTTACTTAGCCGATTTTATTTCTTAAGCCATGTTTCTCCTACATATGCAAGTCTAGGAAAGCAAGCGAGATGCAAACTTACACAAAGTAAACATATAGGGTACATGTTGCAAACACACGCATTTATCTCAAGTTCAGATTGTTGGCACAAAGTCCTCAGACCATTTAAGCCTTGGCCACACAAGCACAATGGTCTTGTCCACCATGGTCTAGGCCCACCTATCATACCATGGCCGACCACCAAGGTCTATTGGGGCACACACCCTCCAAAGGAAATAAGAACTTGGTTGATTGACGAAGAATCCCTTCTTGTGCCCAATTGCTATCTCTACTACTCTAAAACTCTAATAGGATAGATCTTTAGGCTTTGAGAAGTTGGAGTGTATAGTTCAAAAGATGAATCTGAGTATTTGAAAAATAATTTGAAATCTAACTTCAACCGCTTGGAGGTTTCAGCCGTAAGTTATTCGGAGGAATCAGACAAGGCCATGAGGCTTGTGTAGCATCCAAAATATCCGAACCACTCGCTCCGAGGGCCCGGATAACACTAAGTGAAAATGAGACACTTCCTTTCAAATATACGAGTGGTATTTCCTTTTTGACCCCAAAAATGATGGATGTCGTTGTCGAAAATTTGTATGGGCACACAGGTGCCCGAGCACAGACCTGCCACGTGAGCGTGGTAGCGCCTTCCACGCCCACGCCCGCGCCCACCGAACTCAATGCCACATCGGTGGCCGGTGGCTCGTCATCCGTAGGCGCGAGAAAACGCGCACGGCAGACGCCGGTCGGCGTGCTCCCGGACGCCCGCAACCTGTTCGAGGTAATGCCGTCCGCCGGCGACGAGGACTACATGCAGAACCTCATCTTCGATGGCGGTGCGCCGGCCGCTGGCTACGATCCCGACGAGACACAAAGCCAGGACGGCCACGGGGCGTTCACGCCGGCCGCTGGCTATGATCCTGATCAGGCGGCCTTCATGCGTGATCAGGTCGGCATGGACCTGGACGGCTTCCCACTTGACCACGAGTTTCCGGACGACTACGGGCAAGAGGAAGAGGACGAGTGCGACATCGAAGTGGAGCCTTTGTTCGAGGACGAGCTCGCCAACCAAGCCGCCGGTCCGAAGCCGAAGCGCAAGAGCAAGCGCACGAAGGCATACACGGCGGCCGAGGACAAGCTTCTTTGCGAGTTTTGGTGAGACATTGGACAAGACCCCAAGACGGGCGCCGAACAAAAGCATTCAACCTTTTGGATTCGTGTCCACCGGGAGTTTCATCAGCGCAAGAAGTTTCCGCCTTACGAAATTGTGAGCACGTGCGGGTGGGTGTCCATTTCGAAGAGATGGAGGGTGATCCAACAAGAGTGCAACAAGTTTTGTGCCACTCTTGAGAGCGTCAAGGCCCGCCCCGTGAGCGGCATCGGCATGCAAGACATGGTATGCTAGTAAGCCGCCCTCTTGTGTCATCAAGTTCATGCTTGCATGTTCATTTGCGTGCCATTTGCCAATATGCTTGCATGGAAAACATTTTGTAGGCATTTCAAGCTTTGGAGGCATTCAAGGTCCAACACAATGGCAAGTGCTTCAACCTCTCCCATTGCTTTTGGGTCATTAAGGACGAGAAGAAGCTCAAGGCGCAATATGCCGCCCTCAAGTCGCGTGGGGGGAAGCAAGCCGTGGAGGAGGTTGGGAACGGCGAGCCGGCACGGCCGCGGGGGAAGACGAACTCCAAGAAGGAGGACAAGCGGGATGCGGCATCCAACGCCTTGATCGCAAGCGTGGAGGGCATGATGAACAAGAAGTACTCAAGGGAGGAGGAGCGCCGGCGTTTCAAAGAAGAGCAAATGAACGCCTTCATGGAGATTCAAAGGAGGAGGCTTGAGATGGACACGGAAAAGCAAGCCAAGATGCTAGAGATCGAGGCCGCCAATGTCAAGACCAAGGCGAAAGAAGTGGCTCTCGCGAGCATGAAACCGGGGTGGAGATCATGAAGGTGGATCTCAACACCGTGTTGCCAAGGAAGAGGGCGTGGTTCGAGAAGATGCAGACCGACATGCTCAAGTTCACCGACGAGTGATCTCGTGGCCGCGAGCACCTTCCTTTTTTGTATGCCGGCTTGTGTGCTGGCTTGACCCGCGATGGAACGGTCGAACTCAAGTCCCACCCTTTTTTTGTGTGCTGGCATGTGTGCCGGCCGCTGGCGAGTGCGCTAGCATGAACTGTGTGGTGATATTTTCTGAAGCCGGAAATGTATGCCAGTGCTGGCATGATGACGGCATGAGACATGGCCGCTGGCATGACCTATGCGCCGCGGGCCTTTTAAAAAAATTGAGTGTGGACATGAAAATGGGTCGGCGCGTTGGGCGGGCGGCCAACCCAAATGCAAAATAGGGCGGACGCCGGGCGGGCGGCCGACCCAAACGGACAAAAAACGGACATATGCGCCGTCCGTTTGGGTCGGCCCGTTGGAGTTGCTCTAACGATGCAGAGCTATGGATTTCAACCTCCTTTCCGGAAAAAAAAGATAACTACGAAAAATGATCATATATATCTTCAAGGTCATCTTACCTAATCGGGTACGCGTGGTGTTCAGGAGCACGTGTAGGAGTCTGTATAGGTCTATAAACGTGATCGGTGTTGTACGCAGCGGTCTAGAATATGCTACTACTAGTAGATTAGGTAGGTTGCCGTTGGTTATTCGTAGTACTACTATCCAAGGTAGTCCGTATTGGTTTTGTATAATCGGGTCCGAGTGTGTTGGTTTGGTACTTTTTTTTTTGAAAGATCCAGCTCGGCTGGCTTGCATTGATTTAGCAGAGGGGTGAAAAAATACAGGGTTTGATCAAAGCGATCAAAAGGATAAAACGGAAAAGAAGATGAAGAAAAACGACATGAGAGGGTGGTTTTACCCCCCTCCCCCCAACCCCCGTTCTTTGGTTTCAGGTTTTATCTCGCGCCAAAATCCCCGAACGGGGGCTCCAGTGCCTTGCCTCCGGCGAGCCGCCATTGCTCTAAGTTTTTCCTGATCGCCCTGGTGATGTTCGATGCCTCTGCTTCTTTCGCCCTGAAAACGCTGTTGTTCCTTGCGTTCCATAGCTCCCAGGTTGTGGCCATGATCATGGTTCGAACCCCTTTCTTATCCTCTTTTCTTGTGCGGGCCATGATTTGCTTGGTCGCCGCAGGTGTGGATGTTTGCTCCCTTTGATGGGGGGCTAGGGAGGCGCAACCTTTCCAAGATGCAACTGCATCTCACACTTCTCTGGAGATAGAGCAATTCCAGAAAAGATGAACTGACGTTTCCAGATTTCTTCTGCAGAAATGGCAGAAGTAGGAGTTTGGCCATCCGCGGCGCTGTAGCCTATCGTTGCACCATAACCGATCCAAGTGGAGCAGCCACGAGAAAATTTTGATCTTGGCAGGGGCCCATGCCTTCAGATTGTGTTCTTCGTGTGTGTGGGAGGGGTGCCAGTGAATTGTGTTTTATATGCCGCACTGGTGGAGTAGATGCCATTGCCGCTCACTGTCCATCTGATCTTGTCTTGCAGGTGCTCTGCTAGAGCTTGCCCTTGATCTCTGATCAGTCTTGCAAGAGAGACTACGTCGGTCACTATATTCTCCCAGCTTTCATGCCGAACATCTCTGATCCCCTGGTCATTTCTAAGTGCCTCTGCTACCGTCCTTGTCTTCTTTCTTGAGATTCTGTACAGGGCAGGGAAAGAGTTGCAAAGAGGAGCACCGCCCAGCCAATTGCATGTCCAGAACTTTGCGGTTTGCCTGTCCCCAATGGCGACCCTAGTAGTCCTGGCAAAAAGGTTTTTGTCTTCCTGATCGCAGGGTGTGGGGAAATCCCTCCATGGTCTGTCCGGTTGCGCCCAGGACAGCCACAGCCATCTCAGACGAAGAGCTCTGCCGAAGCAATGTAGGTCTTGAATCCCTAATCCTCCATTCTTGATCGGCGAACAAACTGTGTTCCAGTTTACTTTGCGCTTCCCTCCCGACAGCTCCTCTTCCTGCGCCCACAGAAATTTGCGCCTCGTCTTGTCTATTTCCTTGAGGAGTTTTTCTGGCATACGAAGAACAGTCATGGCGAAAGTTGGCATTGCAGATAGAACACTGCGTACCAGCACTCTTCTTCCGGCCATGTTCATTAACTTTCCCTTCCAGCCTGCTAGCCGTGATCTAATCCTATCTAAGATGAATTGGAGATGCACTATCCTAATTCTACCCGTGCAGATTGGTAGCCCTAGATACGTCATTGGGAAGCCTACCACCACTCCACCAAAATCTTGGAGAATATCATCCAGGTTTAGGTTGTCACACCTAATTGGAGCAACCGTAGATTTCTCCTAGTTTAATCGCAGGCCAGTTGCTTCTCCAAAGAGGTGTAGGATGTTCAAAAGCTTTGATACTTCTTCTTTCATAGGGTTTGCGAAGATGACTGCGTCATCGGCGTATAGACTAATTCTCATACTAGTTCCTCTACCTGGGAGGGGCGCCAGGGTGCCCTGGGCTGCAGCTGCCGCCAGCAGATGATGGAGAGGGTCGATCGCCAAGATAAACAACAAGGGGGACAGAGGGTCACCCTGCCGTAGCCCCTGGTGGTGGGAGATGGACGGCCCGTTGTCACCATTGAGTAAGCAAGAGGACGATGCCGTGGACAGCAGGAGTGATACCCAATCTCTCCATCTAGCACTGAAACCCAGGTGCTGAAGAAGCTCTAGGATGTATTCCCAGGAGACTGAATCGAAGGCTTTTGCGATATCTAATTTGAACAGCAGAGCAGGTTTTCTGTTCCTATAAAGAGCCTTTACGCATCCTTGGACGTAGAGGAAACTATCATGGATGCATTTTCCTTTCTGGAAATCTGATTGCGCCGGAGAGAGTATCGTTGGAATTATCGCTGCTAGTCTCATCGACAGAACTTTTGTGATGAGTTTTACAACTGAGTTGATCAAACTGATCGGTCTGAAGTGCTGCACTTCAATTGCAGCCTCCTTTTTAGGCAGGAGAGATATGAACGCCTTGTTGATCTCATGAAAGTTTTCTCCCGCAAGGTGATAGAATTTCCTGAACACTTCCATAATATCTTCTTTGATGATGTTCCAGCTTGCTCTGAAGAATTCGCCGGTGAAACCGCCTGGCCCAGGAGCTTTTTCAGCCGGAGACGCCACGATCGCAGCCCAAACCTCGCCTTCCGTAAAGGGGTTGTCCAAACCTTGAGCTGGTATCCTTGGGAGCTGCAGTTCATTCCAATTCAAGGTGAAATGCTGTTGTCTTGATGTGCCTAGGGCCTCTGCGAAGTGTTCATGTATTTCTTCAGCTTTTGCTGCATGTTCAGTTACTATTGTTCCTTCTCTAGTTATAAGCATGTGAATGTGGTTCTTCCTTCTTCTTGCATTGCATTTAGCATGAATTTTTTTTGTGCTAGCGTCCCCTGCCCGAAGCCATGTCACCTTGGAAGCTTGCCTTTTTCTGGCCCTCTCAATCGCGGCAAGCCCCAGTACTTTGGTCTTCAGAAGCTTTCTGAGATTGAACTCTTCCGCCGTTAGAGCTCTTTTTTCCTGAGCAATGTCAAGCTGCAAAATGACCTCGTTTGCTATGTGGAACTGCAATTTTGTTTTGCTGAAAAGTGATCTGCTCCAGATTTTAAGATCCTTTGCTACTCTCTGCATCTTAATCTTGATCCTGACAAAAGGGCAATCATGGTTGATAGGCCTCTCCCAGGCGTGCTGGACAGTTTCAGAGTAGTGTGGGTGTTGAGGCCAGAAATTTTCAAATCTGAATCTGGCCTTTCGTGGCTGACAATCTGCACGGGACAAGATTAGGGGGCAATGATCAGAGAAGGAAGTTGATGCAGCGTGCAGCATGTAGCCATCATGCAGAATTTCCCAGTCTGGGTTGCAGAAGAATTTATCTATGCTGCACAGAGTTGGATTTTCTCTTTCGTTACTCCAGGTGAAACGCCGGTTTTTGCACTTGATCTCTCTCAGCCCTGCAAAATCAAGTGCTCTTCTGAATCTGCCCATCAATCTTCTATTCAGATGCTGATTGCTCTTGTCTCTTGCTTCATATATCATGTTGAAATCTCCGGTTATGAGCCAGGCTTGCCCTAATGGAGGCGCACAACTTGACATTTCCTGCAGAAAATCTTCTCTGATCCCGTCGTCATTTGGACCATAGACTGTGGTTAACCAGAACTGAATGTTCGTTCCCAATTCCTTCACTTTGGCTGTGATTGTAAACCGTCCAATGGAGTGTGATTCGACCTCAACAATCTCTTTGTTCCAAAAAATGGCAGCTCCCCCTCTTGTGCCCATAGCAGGTAGCACTGCACAGCCTTGCAGCATTGGGCCGCCGATTTCCTTTGCTATACCCGTCGTCCACACTTCCACCTTCGTCTCTTGCAGCGTTAGGATTGCTGTCTTGAGCGTTGTGGCCACCTCACAGATTGCTGAGCGCTTAGCTGGAGCGTTGATGCCCCTAACGTTCCACGACATGATGCTGCAATTGTTACTAATCATGGGGACAGAAAGATTTGCTCCGACGACTAACATTACTATTGCAGGAAACAAATTGTGAACAGTACACCACCACACTTGCCGGGGGGCGACGACGGCCACCAACAGGCCCAAAACCCCGTCGTCGTCTAACTAAGCCTCCTACCTTGGAACTAAACATGGAATAAAAAACCTAACTCTGAACTGGCGTGAAACCAGCCGTCGACGGAGACTACATGGAAACTAAACATGGAGGAAACTACTCAGCCGCCTTGGCTGCACCATCAGGGCCGTGAGCTGCCGCTGCGATCTTCAGAGCGTTGACATCAAGGTTTGTCAGCTTTGCAATGGTCTGAATGTCTGCATCCGTCAGCGGCTCGTTGAAGCGCTTGATCAGCCTTGCCGCGATCTCCGAGGTCATCTTGTCGCCTCGACCAAGCTCGCCGAGCTCCTTGACAAGACGAAGCGCCGCTCTCTGAGACACCGGGACAGTGGAGCTGGCCGCTGCTTGTCTTGCACTGCGCCTGGATGGAACAGAAACGGCCCTGGACTTGGGAGGAGCCGACGTGCGCTTCGGCTTCGGGGTGGTGAGCACTGGGGGCTGAATGTTGCTGAAGAGCTGCAGCACCTCAGAATCCGCCTGAATCTTCATGTGGTTTACTCTCTCCGTGACCGCCTCCATGGCCTGGAGCTCGATCGTAGCAGTCGTGGGCTGCGTGACGCAGGGCATGACGTTGGGGAGCAGAGCAGTGGGCAGCATCGTCGGAGGAGACATCTGAGGAGATGTAGCGTCGTCGGAGTTGAAGTCGAGCGGGCTGGACAGAGCCTCCAGCATGGCGTTCTCGAACTCGAGCTGCATGCAGTCGGTGCGCGGGGGAGGCTCGAGCGTGCGTCCCGAGTCCGAGAAGGAGAAGAACTGCGCCACTAGGTCCTCTTCGGGTGGTGGTGGCGGAGCGCGCGGCTGGAGCGGAAGCGGAGGGGTCGCGCGGAGCAGAGACGCATCAGGGGCCGGTGGAGATGCGCGCTCAACCGAGCGGCCCTGGCTGGAGCGTCGCTGACGTGATGTAGGGGTCCTGCTCCTGTGCCGTGGCGCCTCTAAGACCGGCATCTTGCTTTTGCCGGTCCTGCCACGGCCCAGGAGCGTGTCGCGCCAGGAGCGGCCTCCATGACTTCCATGGCCTTCATCGTCGTGGTCACGCCGGTCTCCCAAGATCGGGAAGCTGCTGCAGCCCCCGGAGGAAACGTGGGTGACACTGCACCTGTTATTGGACTGGCCATCTTCGACTCCGTCCACCCAGGTGCCCGGATCGGTCCGTGGCAACGGGCGGTCGTCTTCCTCTCCTGATGACGGGAGCCCGCTCTAGCCGGAGTGCGAAGATCGCGGCGAGAGCGGGGTCCAGTCCTCTACCCTATCTACATGGATGAGGAGGTCGTAGCGGTGGACGTTCGGCAGCGGGGGCACGTTGAATTTCGGCGGGGAGAAGCCTAGGATCTGGTCGAAGCGGCCTGCGCCGCGCTTGAGCACCCAGAGCGCCCTCTTCGTCGGGATGTGCGCGACGTCCCACGCCCACAGCTAGCACGCGAACGTCTTGGTGTGGCCGCGCTCGTTGGTGCGGCTGTCGAGGCGGTCGATGCGGCCGAAGTCACCGAAGGCCTCTTCCGCCCCCTCCAGGCTCCAAAGTTGCATGGGTAGGTCCTCGACGACGATGCGGACGTGGAGCGTGAGCTTGAGGATGGCCGCGTGATCGTCAGGGTTCCACGCGCGGATGAAGTACTTGCAGCCTTCAACCTTGAGGACGCCGCGACGGACGGCGTTGTCCCGGTGCGCCGGCAGGTCGAAGTGCACCAGGAAGGCCTCCGGGTGGTGCGCCGTCACCCGCAGCTGATGGGGCGGAGTGCGGAGCTGCTCGTCGAAGGCTTTCACCACCGCCATGGGGGACGTGGAGTGCGCGCGGTCTGCCGCCGTGAGAGTCACCGCGTGCTGGCGCAGGATGTACTCCGCGTGCTCGATGGCCGGAGAGGAGACCACCATCTTGTTGCTCGAGCGTGGCCTTCTGGACGGGTCGGTGTGGTAGGAGCGCTCCATGGCCGCGGCGGGAGCAGGGATGGCCGCGGCAGGGGAGGGGAGCGGCGGGTCGAAACAGAGGCGCTCCCGCACCGGGATCCGGGGTTGAGGCGGACGGATTCTGGCGTGGACGGCCCCTCCTGGGCCGCCGTTGCGAGGGTTCTGCGGGCACTCTCGGCCGAAGTGACCTTGCAGCTCACAGATGATGCATCGGAGAGGATCACGACAATCTTTGCGGCGGTGGAGCTTGCTCAGGCAACGGAAACACTTGCCCTTGAAGCGGCTTAAAAAGGCCTCCCGCCCCTTGGAGGAGGTGCGCCCGCGAGATTGGTCCGAGCGGAGAACCGGGCGGCGCGCGCCATTGCCCGACGTGCCCTCCCCAGCCCGCCGGTTTGCGGTCTGACCGCCATCCATCCCTCTTCTTCCTCGGAGTGGGAAATGCAGAGCTGACTTACCGGAGCGACTACTATGGATTTAAGGCGTTGCAGACCGTCAGGAGGAGAGGCGCAGGCGTGCCCCGCGGTCCGTAGGGTGGAGCTGGGTTGGATGCCTCTCCCCGGAGTAGGATTCGCGGCGGAGCCGCCGGATCTGGAGACCGCGTGCTCGGGGAGGGGGGCCAGCGGGCCGAGGCAGGGGACGGACCGCTGTGGTGAGGCCGCCCCGCGCCAGGCCGAGGGCTGCCGCTCCTGCAACTGCTGGATCCGCGGCGGCGAGCCATCAAGGCGAGCGGGCTGGGTGGGTGGCCGGAGCGGCCAGCGGCGCGTGGGGGTGGGGAGGTTGTTGCCCTCGTTCGAAATTGATGTACCGTCTGTGGGGTTGGTTTGGTACTTAGCTAGGTGTCCGGCTCGGCTGCTAACCAGGGGTCCGTGCGTGTATATATACCTGCACTATGGCGTGAAATTGTACCGTGAGTCTGATTTTGATAGAAAGAAAAGAAATAGAGGGCCAAAGTTTGTCGCGGGCGTCTACTATTCAAGCGTTGTCAGGCATGGCTTTCGCTGGCGCATCTCTCGTCGCCGATGGCATGCTGTGCGCTTCCACCAAGTCGGCCGTCGACTCCGGCGCCGACAGCGGGTACCACCTGCTCATTGTCGAAGGCTACTCGCGTACCAAAGAGACAACTCCAAACGGCGAGTGGATCAAGTCTCGTCCTTTCATTGTTGGAGGCCGTCGCTGGACCGTCGACTACCACCCTAATGGCGTTAGCTCGGATAATGAAGAATTTATATCGGTGCTCCTTGTCTTGCGCGACGATGTCGAGCAGAGCGTGGAGGTTCAGTATGCCTTCAGTTTCATCGACCAGCCTGAGTTGCGGGTGCCAAAGCACATACGCCAAAGCGAACCAGACTGCTTCTACAAGTGCTGTGATGTTCATGGCCAGTTTAGATTCGTGAAAAGGGAGGTTTTTGAAAGATCAAAGCATCTCAAAGACGACCGCTTGGTCCTCCGGTGTGACCTTGTTGTCCTGAAGTCGGATGGGAATACCAAGGAGCAGGGCGCCGGCACCAGCGCTCTTCCGTTCAATGAACTGTCACCACCGTCCGACTTGAAGAGCCATTTTGCCGATCTCCTCCTGAGCAAGGAGGGTGCTGACATTACGTTTGAGGTTGGCGGCGAGAAGTTTGCTGCACACCGGTGCGTGCTTGCAGCCCGATCCTCCATCTTCAAGGCACAGCTCTTTGGTGCCATGAATGAATCGAGTTTCGTCAAGATAACCGACATGAAAGCAGACGTCTTCGGGAGCTTGCTGACTTACATCTACACTGATGCAGTGCCTGAATTTGTTGACATGGAAGCATACGATGGCCATGAAATTATATATGCACCTCGGCTGCTGCAGTTCCTTGAAGCTGCGGAAAGATATGATCTTCAGAGGCTCAAATCGATCTGTGAAGAGAAGTTAGCCAGTTTCATATGCGCAGAAACTGTGGCAGACATCTTTGCCGTGGCTGAGCGGAGACGGTGCTTCGGGTTAAAGGAGGCCTGCTTGGAGTTCATCAAAGCCGACCCAAGTTTACACGCAACTTTCGCGGCTGGTGGCCTGGGGCAGATAACCGGGACCCGTAGTCCCTCCCTTCTCAAGCGGCTGCTCTCCAAGTTTGGTTTGCTGAAACTCTGAAGCTCTAAAAGCATTCTTTGTAATTCGTGTATATATTTCTCTTCTAATTAGGTTAATATTCACTGATGTAAAAGATGGCCATGCATAGTATTGTGTTGATCATCCAATAGCTACTACTAGTCTACTACTACTACTGTTCTAAATTTGTCTGAATATTGAAATGCAGCAAGCTAATATATTTTCTATGTGCTTACCTTGCTTTCATTTCATGACGTATGGCTTCGGGTTGACATGTTGAGCTGAAAAAGTTTGTGTTGGGTGCATCCATGAATAACCTGCTTCCGACCCATCCAAATTCGCTAGCATATGCTCACTTCTCCGATCCGACTGAGGATGCATGATTATACGAAAATGCTAGACAGAACTCGTGGACAACCAAAGCACCGACGCACATTTTATTCCAGATGATTGTCGACATCCTATGTACATACACTGTTTTTGGTTTTGGATTATTTTCATGAAAATAAGCCATGGCTAAACTCAATTAGCTTCATTTTAATAGTACATGACCATGCAATCCCTCAATACACGTAACTGATAGATCCATGGGATCGTGTAGGGTAGGATTAGATCCGGTGAATCTACCTTCTCCAGCAGTTGATGAACTCGAGCCGGAGGCCATCGTGGTGCTGGGGCGCACGGCGATGGCGGAGAGTGGGCGAGATGGTGGTGGCGGCGATGTGTGGGCAGTGGCGGCGGCGGAGCTTCCCGTCACTGTCAGCGCTAAACCTAGATCGGGTCGGGGTTTTCGATGGGGAGCCTGGCAACGCGGTGAACCTCGTACTGCGTGCCGCCGGCCCCCACCTCTTTATGTAGCGCTGCGTGACAGGGGCCCGTCAACCATATTGCGGTTGGGCCCCCGATCAGGGTGCAGATCAGGGGCCCGGTGGGCCGTTGGGCCCACACGGGAGAGATCAACCTAACATTCTCCCCCTTGATCTCAACTTTTACTTTTAACCTTATACTTTCTAGTTTATTTGTTTCATAGCATATTGGTACATAGAGCATGTTTCATCGTCACGGCTTAATAGCCGTTAGAATCATACAGCTACAACATACGTTATGTTCAGAAACAAATTCTATTCCTTTTGGGCATATCCAGGAATCATAAGGCTTTCCCTTAAACCCATGCCGGCTAAGTGTTCCTTGAACACATTGGGTGGTAAGCCTTTCGTTAGCGGATCCGCAAGCATATCTTTTGTCCTTATATGCTCGAGACTTATAGTTTGATCTTGGATTTTATCTTTCACAACATAATACCTTATCTCTATTGTTTTGGCAGCATTACTCGACTTGTTGTTGTGAGCATAAAATACCGCGGGCTGGTTGTCGCAGTACATCTTTAGTGGGTTGTGAATACAATCTACCACTTTTAAGTCGGGTACGAATTTCTTTAGCCATATCGCCTGCCCCGTGGCTTCGAAGCATGCTATAAATTCTGCATACATCGTGGATGATGCAACCATCGTCTGCTTGGAGCTTTTCCATGAAATAGCTCCCCCAGCGAGAGTGAAGACGTATCCTGACGTGGATTTTCTATCATCTCTATCCCCCGCAAAATCTGTGTCTGAATACCCTTTTATCTCTAGGGAATCACTTCTCCTGTATATTAGCATGTAGTCCTTCGTGCCTTGCGCATAACGCAATGCTTTGTTTACCATCTTCCTGTGCTCTAGGCCTGGATTCTCTTGATATCTACCGAGTACCCCGGTGATAAAAGCTAAGTCAGGACGAGTGCATACTGTAAGCTGCCAACTGCCGAAGCATATGGTACTGCTTTCATTTGATCGATCTCATACTGGTTCTTGGGGCATTGGAATTTCCCAAAACTATCGCCCTTGACTATTGGAGCAGGTGTGGCTTTACTCGCATGCATATTATACTTTTTAAGAACCTTTTCTAAATATGCTTTCTGAGATAGTCCTAAGACTCCATTGTTCCTATCTCGGTGAATTTCTATGCCCAAAACATATGATGCTTCACGAAGATCTGTTATGTCAAAATTTGAGGAAAAGTATTTCTTTGTTTCTTGTAGTAGACTAACATCACTACTAGCAAGCAGGATATCATCCACATACAAGATTAGGAAAATATATTTCCCATTTTTAAACTTTGCATAAATGCAATTATCCTCAATATTTTCTTTAAATCCAAAACTTTTAATCGTATGACTTTCTTGGTCTTGTAGACTTTCTAAGGGCCTCAGTTTCTGGCACATTTTGTGCCTCAACTTCTGGCACTTCTTCTAAAATTTGCTGTTGCACCTCCCTTTCATGCTCAACAACGGGTTTAGTCGGCTCCTGACGGACAGGTTCCGGGTCTTCCCCCATAGCTGTCATGGGTGGAGTTGCAATTGGTAGTGAGAAAAATGGCTCCTGAATCATCGGATTAGGTGCATGCACCCTCTTCTCCTCAAGATTAATTTTCCGAGCTACCAAGCTCCCCCTCATCATTTCGTCCTCTAAGAAGACTGCATGTCTCGTTTCTACAAACTTTGTATATTTGTCAGGGCAGTAGAAACGAAAACCTTTTGATCTGTCTGGATAGCCAATGAAGTGGCAACTTACTGTTTGGGGATCTAACTTTGCAATGTTTGGATTAAACATTTTGGCCTCAGCAGGGCACCCCCACACCCTGAAGTGTTGTAGGGAGGGCATCCTTCCTGTCCATAGCTCGTACGGTGTTTTGGGCACCGACTTGCTTGGTACTCTATTGAGAATGTGAATGGCGGTTTTAAGCGCCTTCATCCATAATCCCAATGGCAAGTTGGAATAACTCATCATGCTGCGCACCATATCCATAAGGGTGCGGTTGCGCCTTTCAGCTACTCCATTTTACTGAGGCTCGCCCGACATTGAATACTGGGCTACTATGCCAGTCTCCTGCAAGAACATCGCAAAAGGTCCAGGGACTTGGCCATATGGAGTGTGTCGACTGTAGTACTCTCCCCCACGGTCGGACCTTACTATCTTTATTCTTTTATCTTGCTGATTTTCAACTTCAGCTTTGAATATTTTAAATTTATCCAACGCTTCCGATCTTTCTTTGATTGGATAAATATAACCATAGCGAGAGTAATCATCTGTGAATGTTATGAACGAGTCATATCCATCCACACTTTTCACCGGAAATGGTCCACAAATATCAGTGTGAATGATTTCTAGTGTGCCTGTGCTATGGATTGCACCTTTTTTGATTTGTTTTACGTACTTTCCTTTAACGCAATCTATGCATTGTTCTAAGTCTGAAAATTCTAACGGAGGAAGAATTTCACTTTTGACTAATCTTTCTATTCCCCCCTTCGAAATATGGCCCAAGCGACAGTGCCATAATTTCGATGAGTCGAATGTTCTTTTTCTTTTCTTTTGTTCTTTATTCGACGCGGAAACATGTTCTTTCACATTGCAAACGGAATAAACTTTTTCACGAAGTGATAACAAATAAAGCTCATCATGTAGTAAAGCATCACCCACATAAGCATTATTTAACCAAATGGCACACTTGCCATGTCCGAAATAACATTCATAATTATCTTTGTCCAAACAAGAAACACTTATTAAGTTTCTATGACATGATGGAACAAATAAAACATCTCTAAGTAGAAGATTGAATCCATCAGCTAACTCCAAGGAGATATCACCGACAACTTCAACTTCTGCTTCAACTCCGTTCGCCACTTCAATGCGTCTTTCGCTTCATAGCGTAGTCCGCGTCGAATGGAATCCTTGTAAAGAATTTGCAACATGAACAGTTGCTCCTGAGTCAATCCACCAAGTGGATTTTGAAAACTGTGCATACAGGGATTCATTTACAAATGAAACTATATTATTACCTCTTTTTGCCATGATTGACTTTAGCCAATCAGGACAGTCTTTCTTGTAATGCCCGGTCTTCTTACAGTGGAGACAAGTGTCTTTGTCCACTGGGAAAGGCTGTTGCTGACGCTGATGCTGATAGGAAGCTTTTCCTTGTGGCTTTGAAGGAGAACTTTTGTTGTTTTGATTGTAATTCTTTTTCTTGTGACCCTTCACATACTTGAGTGTACCACCATGTGAGGCTTTGAGTCTGTCCTCTTCTTGGACACACATTACTATTGTCTTTTCAATTAATGTCCCATGTTCCAGGTGACATATTGTAGTTCACAACAAAAGCTTCAAACTCCTTCGGCATTGAAGCCATGACAAGGTGGACCAGGAGTGCTAGTTTGATCTCCAGATCCGCATCCATGGGCTTGAGCTTTGCTGCCATATTGCTCATCCTGAGGATGTGCTCTCTTATTCCATGACTACCACCTATGTAGCGTTCTGTCACCAGTTGCTCTAACACCTGGGTGGCATATATCTTTGAAGAGCCAGTGAACTGGCTCTTTATCTTTGAAAGCAACTCCCCTGCGGCAATGGAGCCCACAATGGCGCTCTCAATTGTATTCTTTATAAAGGCCATGCACTTTTTGTTTGCATTGACCCACTTTTGGTTTTCTATGATGTAGGACATCTCCAAAGGAGCATAATCCCCCCTCTTTTTAGTCCACGCAGCATCATCATCAGAGGCCTCTCTTACTGGCTCTGTAGGTCTGACCGGCTGTTGTTCATCTAGAACCCAGTCTAGATCAGCACAGACAAATGCCAGTTCAACTTTCTTCCTCCACTCAATGTGATTGTCACCTCTGAGTGTCGGAACATCTTTTAGGCAACTCATCAAGTGAAAGCCTCCTGAAATCACAATTTAAGTGACATCAGTATAACAATCATATGCATTAATCTAACGTTGGTCAAATTAAACATACAATTGTCTATCCAATTAGATCTATATTACCCTTGGGTAAAATATTAGAAATAAATGCACCTTTAAATTTCAATAATAAAACATGATCATGTTATTAACAACGTTGGTCATAAAAATAACATAATCATATTCATCACTTTAACATGCTCTTAAAAAAATTAATTCTATCTAAACTTTTATATTCTCTTTGTAATAAGAGCACTATAAATTATTTACGCAGCGGAAAAACATGAATAAAAAAAACATGAACTTTTTAAGCTTTACAAAAACTTTTCTTTGACCGAATAAAAAATATGAACCTTTTTAATTTTCTTTATAAAATTCATGACATTTCTTTTCTGAAAATTTTCTATTTGCATTTTCAGAAACTTTTTCCTGTTTACTATTCTATTTTCTGAACAAATTTTCGTTGGATTGTTTTGAACAGAAAACTGTACTGTAATTTGCTCAAAAAACAGGACAAAAAATAAAGTAAAAAAACGGCAGCCTCCAGCCGGCCTCGGCCTGGCGCGGGAGACCCGCAGCGGCCCACGGCCTGCTCCCCCGCACGCTCGCGCGAGCCGAGCCTGGTCTCGGCCTGGGCCGCTAGCCTTAGCTCAGCGCACGCACCGCTGAAAGCCTCAGCCCAGCCTGGTCCGAGTCCTCTCTCTCGGCCGAGAAGGCCCAACGCGCTCTAGGGTTTAGATCCGGGCCGTCCACCGTGATCCGACGGTCACCCGCAGTTTTCTCTCGGACAAAACCAGTGCCCAGCGCTAGGGTTCGTCATTTCCCTACCCCGCGCCTCTCTTCTCTCGCTCTAAGCCGTGGCACTCGACGCCGGCTGCTCGGTCACCTCGCCGCGCCGGTCGCGGGCGACGGCGGCGAAAAGCCACCGCGCGCCACTGCGCCACGCTGCGCCATGGCGCTCTTTTCTTTTCTCTTCCTGCACAACAGAGAGGGAGAGCGAGAGATGCGACGGGTAAAAGCCATGCCGGCCGCCGGCGTCGCCACGGCGCCGCGCGAGCACCTTTGCTGTTCTTGTCCCCTTCCCCCTTTTTGTTCTTTAGACAGAGAGAGAGATCCGAGGTCGAGCCCTCCTCTGCTCCCCTTGTGCACCTCTGTCTCTCTCTGCGCTGCGGCTGCGTCGGGGCTCCGCTGGCGACGGCATGAAGCCACCGCGCCGTGCGAACCGCGCGCGAGCTTTTCCCTTTCCCCGCTCCATCTCCACTTTCTGTGACAGAGAGAACGGGGGCTACTTTGCGCTTCTGCTCCCCTTCGTTTTTCGATGACGGCAGAGCATTCTACGGCGAGATGCGACGTCGTGGCCTTCCCCCTCGCCGCTGCGCGTCCACCTTGCGGTGAGCGCGCCGCCGTCGAGCGGTTTGGCTGCGGTGCCCCCTTTGCCCTTTGCAGGGTTGTTCTTCATCCGAACGGCTCGGCTTGCCGATGCCCGTTCGGATCGAGAGGAACCGGCGCGGCCTTGCGGCGGCGCACTTTGCTTTGAGATTTCTTTGCCCTCTTTTTGCTGTTAGGGTTCTTTGGGGAGGGGAACTTTTTTCTTTGTGATCTATTTCAACCGAAAAAAGCCTATACCCAACCTGTCTGATACCATTGATAGATCCATGGGATCGTGTAGGGTAGGATTAGATCCGGTGAACCTACCTTCTCCAGCAGTTGATGAACTCGAGCCGGAGGCCATCGTGGGGCTGGGGCGCACGGCGATGGCGGAGAGTGGGCGAGGTGGTGGTGCTGGCGATGTGTGGGCAGTGGCGGCGGTGGAGCTTCCCGTCACTGTCAGCGCTAGACCTAGATTGGGTCGGGGTTTTCGGTGGGGAGCCTGGCAACGCGGTGAACCTCGTACTGCGTGCCGCAGGCCCCCACCTCTTTATGTAGCGCTGCGTGACAGGGGCCCGTCAACCATATTGCGGTTGGGCGCCCCCGATCAGGGCGTGGCTCAGGGGCCCGGTGGGCCGTTGGGCCCACACGCGAGAGATCAACCTAACAGTAACATATGCAGACAGTCAGGTGGCTAATGCGGTGGAATCAATATACAGCTCGCAGGCTGGTTTACATGAGTATATAATGGCTATTAATTTTACATGAGTAATTCAGGATTGACCACAAAAAATATATTCTTCTATAGCTACAGCCTAGCTCGCTAGCACTTATTTCGTGCCTTAAGCCACTTACGGGACGCTGTGTGCCTTGAGGGCATCTCCAACGCT